>NC_089220.1:150063227-150308227 GCF_963924675.1 Phocoena phocoena
CTCAGCATGCCATGACAAAACGAGAAGAAGGCCTGACGCAATCCTGCGGTTTTGCACCCAGCTCACAAGAAAGTGAGTTGAAAAAAGGAGCTCAGGGTCACTGCAATTCACAAACCTAAAGAGTTATAAAGGACAGCTATCGTCCAAAAATATATTGAGATAAGGCTACGAAGAGGACTTGAAAGCACAGCAAAATTGCAGGAAATAGATTTCAGGAGGTAGATTGAAACTGCATTTAAAGTATATGAAAAGCGGCAGAACTTCGACAATGATGCACTTGGCCAAAAAGTACGTATGCATTTTTTGCTGAATACATGCAGGAAAAAAAGCATATGCACTTTTTGTCGAAATAAGCAAGCCTGCAACGGAGATCTGCACTACAATGAAGTCTCACTTCCCATGGGTCAAAAGGGCCATCTAAAAAAAGTGTAAACACCAGAAAGGCAGGACAGACCATGGAGAACAGGGGGCCTTGTTATGCTGATGGACGGGATGTAAATTGCCAACAGCCACTCTTGAGAAGTGTGTGGTGTTTCCTGAAACATCTAAAAAAACAAAGCTACAGAGCCTAGGGCGCTTCCACTTATGGCCCTATAGCTTAGGAAATTTAAAATCAACAAGTCACAGCCACCCCAAAGTTCAGGGCTGCTGTGTTTACAAGAATATCGACTACGGTACAACTTAAATATCCCAGAAAGAGAAATAAATATGGATAAAGAAGTTGTGGTACTTACGTACAATGGAATATCACTCAGCAATGAAATCAATGTCATCAGGCCCAGAGCAGCATAATGAGTGGATTCAGGTATGATGATTCTAAGGAAATAAGTCACACAGAAAAAGAAACTCATCGTAAGATATCACTTATAGAGGGAATGGAAACTTGGCTACACATGAACTGAATTACAAAACAGAACAGAGTCTCACATTTAGAAAACAAACTTATGCTTGCTTAAGGGGAAAGGTGAGTTGGGATGCTGCATAAATCCAGAGATTGAAATTAGCACAGATACCGTTTCATAAACCAAATATGTAATAAGCAAGACCTACTTCTTGCTCAACGAAGTGGACTCAACACCCCCTATTCACCACAGAGGAATATATCTGTCTAGTAAGAATCTTACAACCTATGTATTTATGTGTCTCCATAAGAGAATCAAGTGTGTGTAGAGAGGCATAAACACAGCAGTGAAAATCAGCTAAACCCCATTATAAAAATAAATTTCAAAAACAAAACACAAAGACAGTGAAAGAGAGAGAAATTCTTAAATAATTCATTCAGGGCTTGTGATGAAACCTGGATTTACCACATCTACACCCACAGCTGGGTGTGACATAAGGCAGGACACTTGGGGATGAGAGAATTGGTGAGGTTCGGTGAGCAAATGCAGCCCCTTTGAAGTAATACTGCATGTTACCCATTCCATGGGTCCCAACTCCAGGTTTAAGGGAATTCTTCCTAAAGCTAAAACATGTATGGAAAACCCAGAGAATGGTACACCATGTGATTGAGAAACCTTTCTAAAACGCATCCCATTTTTCGTCACCTTGTACTCGGGTTCGCCATTCCAGACGTTTTACTAACAATCTCCCCACTTGGCGAGTCAGTGCCTTTAACCTCCTGTTTGTCACACTCTGCAATTTCTGCGGAGGATGAACGGCAATAGGGAGAACCAATGAGAGACTTGCTGTAGGTGTTTGGACGGGCACATTTCACTCCCATTTCCCACCAGGATGTAGAATTAACCAAAAACTCAGCGTTCCGCGCCGGAACCAGAACAGGGCCTGAAGAAATCCTGTAGGTTTGCGGCCAACTCAAAAGAAAGCGAGTTTAAAAAAGGAGCTCAGGGACACTGCAATTCATAAAACCTGCACAGTTATAAAGGACAACTATCATCCAAAAATATATTGAGGTAAGGCTGCGAAGAGGACTTGAAAGCAAGGCACAATTGCAGGAAACAGATTTCAGGAGGTAGACTGGAATTGCATTTAAAGCATATGAAAAGGGGCTGATCTTCAGCAATGATGCACTTGGCCAAAAAGGGCGTATTCAGCAAAAAACGCATACGCCCTTTTTGGCCAACCAAGCAAGCATGCAATGGAAATCCGCACTACACTGAAGTCTCACTTCCCACCGGTCAAATGGGCCATCTGAAAAAAGTGTAAAATCCAGAAAGGCGGTACAGGCCATGGAGAACAAGGAGCCATGTCATGCTGATGGGCGGGATGTAAATTGCCAACAGCCACTCTGGAGAAGTGTATGGTGTTTCCTGAAACATCTAAAAAACAAAGCTACAGAGCCTAGGGCACTTCCTCTCATGGCCCTATAGCTTGGGAAAACTAAAAATCAGCAAGACACAGCCAGCCCAAAGTTTAGGGCTGCTGTGTTTACAAAAACCTCAACTACTGTACAACTTAAATATCCCCGAAAGACAAAAATTGATAAAGAAATTGTGGTACTTATGTACAATGAAATATAACTCAGCCATGAAATCAATGTCATCATGTCCATAGCAGCATAATCAGTGGATTTTCGTATGATGATTCTAAGTGAAAGAAGTCCCACAGAAAAAGGAACTTGTTATAACATATCAGTTATAGAGAGAATGTAAACATGGCCACACATGATCTGAATTACAAGACAGAACAGTCTCACATTTAGAAAACAACTTATGCCTGCTTAAGGGGACAGGTGAGTTGGGGTGATGCATAAAACCAGAGTTTGAAATTAGCTCAGATACGGTTCCATAAACCAAATATGTAATAGACAAGACCTGCTCCTTGCTCAACGAACTGGATTCAACACCCCCTATTCACCACAGAAGAATATATCTGCTAGTAAGAATCTTAAAACCTATGTATTCGTATGTCTTCGTAAGTAGAATGGCATAAACACATCAGTGAAAATCAGCTAAACCCCATTACAAAAATAAATTTCAAAAACAAAACACAGGGGCTTCCCTGGTGGCACAATGGTTGAGAGTCCGCCTGCCAATGCGGGGGACGCGGGTTCGTGCCCCGGTCCAGGAAGATCCCACGTGCCGTGGAGTGGCTGGGCCCGTGAGCCATGGCTGCTGGGCCTGCGCGTCCGGAGCCTCTGCCCCGCAACGGGAGAGGCTGCAGCAGTGAGAGGCCCGCGTACCACAAAAAAAAAAAAAAAAAAAAGTCAAAACACCAGGACTGCAAAAGACAGAGAAATTCTTACAAAATTCGCTCAGCAGTTGTGATGCAACCTGGATTGACCACATCTACACCCACTGCCAGGTGAGACATAAGGCTGGACACTTGGGACTGAGAGGATTGTTGCGGCTGGGTGAGCGAATGCAGACCCTTTAAAGTAATACTGCGTGTTACCCATTCCATGGGTCTCAACTCTCCAGGTTTAAGGGAATCTTCCTACAGCTAAAATATACATGGGAAAGCCAGAGGATGGTCCACCGTGTGATGGGGAAAGGTTTCTAAAATGTACGCCCTTTTTCCTCTCCTGGTGCTCGTGTTCACCATTCCAACCTCTTTACTAACAACCTCGCCACTTGGAGAGTCAGCGCCTTTAACTTCCTATTTCTCACAGTGTGCAAGTTGTGCAGAGAATGAAAGGAGACAGGGGGAGCAAATGAGAGATTCGGTGTAGGTGTTTGGTCGGGCACATTTCACTCTAATTTCCCATCAGGAAGGATTAACCAAAGGCTTAGCCTGCCACCTCAGAACTAGAATAGGGCCTGAAGCAATCCTGTAGTTTTGTGGCCAGCTCATAGAAAAGGGAGTTGAAAAATGGAGCTCAGGGGCACTGCAGTTCACAAACCTGCAGAGTCATAAACGAAAACTATCGGTTAAAAATATATTGAGTTAAGGCAAAGAAGAGGATTCGAAAGCAAGGCAGAATTGCAGGAAACTGATTTCGAGAGGCCGATTGGAGTCGCCTTTAAATCACATGAAACACAGCAGAACTTCGACAACGATGCAGCTGGCCAAAAAGTGCGTACGCGTTTCTTCCTGAATATATTCAGGATAAAACACATACGCACTTTTTGGCCAACCAGGCAAGTGGGAAATTCAAATCTGCACTACAAAGAAGTCTCATCCTAACACGTACCCTAATCCTATCCCGCTACTGTACCCAAACCTGTACCTGAGACCGTACCCGTTCCCTAACCCTAAACCCAACCCTTACCCTAAGCTGTACATGAACACTAACCCATACGCTAACATGTACCCTAACAGTAACACATAGCCATACACTAAACTTTATCCTAACCCTACCCCATAGCTTAACCCTTTCCCGAAACCGTACCATAACCCATACCCTAATCCTAACTCATACACTAACACGTATCCTAACCCTAAGCCGTTGTCATACCCTAACCTGTATCCTAATCCATACCCATTCCCTAACCCTAACCCTAACCCTTACACTAGCCTGTACCATAATCCTGACCTGTACACTAACACTAAACCGTACCCTAACACTTACCTTACTCCTAACCCGTGGCCATACCCTAAACTGTACCCCAAACCATACCCATTCCCTAACCCTAACCCTAAACCGTACCCTAATCCTAACCCGTACACTAACACTAAACTTTACCCTAACACGTACCCTAACACTAACCCTTTGTTTTTCCCTATCCTGTACCCTAAACTGTACCCGTTCCTTAACACTAAACCTAACCCTAACCCTTACCCTAACCCATACCTAACACTAACCCATACACTAAACCCAACCATAACCCTGAACGTAAACCGTACCCTAATCCTAACCCATACCCAAGCACTAACACATACCCTAACCCGTACCCGAACACTAAACCATAGCCATACCCTAAACTGTACCCTAACACTAACCCGTACCATAACCCTAACCCTAAACAATACTCTAAGCCGTACAATAATCCTAACCTGTATCCTAACCCTAAACCTTACCCTAAACCCTAATCCTTACCCCTAGCTTAATTTTGTTTTTCTGTATTTAAAAAAATATTTTCTTGGGTTAAAACAAACTAGCAGAACAACAAAATAGGGGGCTTCCCTGGTGGTGTAGTGGTTGAGAATCTGCCTGCTAATGCAGGGGACACAGGTTCGAGCCCTTGTCTGGGAAGATCCCACATGCCATGGAGCAACTAGCCCCATAAGCCACAACCAGTGAGCCCTCGCATCTGGAGCCTGTGCTCCGCAACAAGAGAGGCCATGATAGTGAGAGGCCCACGCACTGAGATGAAGAGTGGCCCCCCACTTGCCACAACTAGAGAAAGCCTTCACACGGAAACTCAGACCCAACACAACAAAAATAAATAAATAAATAATAAACTCCTACCCCCCCAAAAAAAGAACAACAAAATAAAACAGAAAGTAACCTGAGTGTCCCTCAAAAAGCTAAGTCTGAAATAGTAGGTACTTTTGTTCTATGGACTGTTATGTAGCCTATAAAAAGTGTGAGAGCTAAATCTGTTTTTCTACAGTGAGAAGCATGATGTTCCAGATGTATAGAACACCTGGATAAAATGAGAAATCTACACATTATGCTGGTCGTTTCAGTAAATGGGAAAGGATG
The DNA here is from genome assembly GCF_963924675.1 of Phocoena phocoena. Classification (NCBI taxonomy): domain Eukaryota; kingdom Metazoa; phylum Chordata; class Mammalia; order Artiodactyla; family Phocoenidae; genus Phocoena; species Phocoena phocoena. The sequence goes on from NC_089220.1 coordinate 150,068,776, forward strand.
GCAAGTGGTAAAATATTATCTTTTCCTTTAATTTTTTAAATTTCACTTGTTACAAAGAACTTTAATTATAATTGTAATTTTAAAAAGTAACAATGGAAATTTAAAAGAAAACGTATATAATGTGTGTTCAGTTACATTTCATAGAATTATGAAATGCTCCACCCTCTGGCCATTACCTGCAAAGCAGCTTTAACACCTATGCTAATTGTCACTTCATATGAACAAGTCCTGCAGGGCTGTAAAGGAAACCTGCCCTCATCATGTCTTGAGGGAGGTAAAGGCCAAAGTATTTCAAAATGTGGCACATATTTCAAGAAAACCATTTGAAGAACTAAGCTGTAATAACCGTTTGAAAAATAAAAGGACATGCCTGAAAGCTCAATTTCAAAGGATTATGAGACACATGCAAATCCAACCACACAGAGGTATCAGCTCACACCATTCAGAATAACCATCAGGAAAGAAACTACAAACGATCAATGCTGAAGAGGTTGTGGAGAAATGCATACCCTTAATTATAAGTGGGACGTAACCTGGTAAGAGCCACTAATGGGAACAGAGTGGAGGTGCCTTTAAAAGGTAAACACTGAGCTAGTATATGATCCAGCAGGCCCACTCCTGGGCCTATAACATAAGAAGACATAATTGGAAAGACACAGGCAGGCAAATCTGTACTGCAGCAGTATTACAATAGCCAAGACATGGAAGCAACCAAAAGTCCATCAACAGATGAGTGGACAAAGGAGAACTGGTACATGTAGAGAAGGAATATTAGCTCGGGAAAAAAATGAAACAATGCCATCTGCAGCACCATAGATGAGTCTAGAGGTAATCATGCAACTTGTAGTAAGTGAGAAAGTGAAAGACACCTAACGTATATCACCTATAGGTGTTACCTAAAAATTGATAACAATGAAGATATTTCCACAGAGAAAGGCAATCACAGATTCATTGAACAAACTTATGGTTCCTCAAATCGAAAGGTGTGAGGATTGGATACATTACGATATTGGGGTTAACAGAGATATACAAACACATGTGATATATATAATCACCAAAGACCTACGGAATACCAAGAAAAGACTACTCAACATTGTGTCATAACCTACCTGGGAAAAGGTTCCAAAGAAGAATAGATATATGTATATGTGTGAAAGAACCACATCTTGCACACCTAGAAAATAAAAACATTGTAATCACATTTGCTGCGATAAAAAATAAAAATTAAATTAAAAATATGAACAAGAAATAATGAGACATAAACTTAAAGGAATTTTCCTTTCTAACTTTCAACCTAGAACAGGACCTCCATTAAGGCTCTGTTGCCCTGCTAACCAGATTTGGTAAAGGAGAAATGCTGCTGCCTTGTGGCTGTTTCACACAACAGCAGCTTTAAACCAAGAGGTAATGGTCACTTAATATTCAAAGTATGTGCAGCACTGTAAAGGACACCGGGCCTCAAAAAATTCCTGGGGTCGTAAATCGACCAGATAATTCAAAAGACGTCAACATTTCAAAAAGACAATGTCAAGAGGCATATTTTGCACACATTTTCTCTTTTTGTTTAAAAAAATGCATGGAATAATGCTCAATATCAGGAACTAATAAAGCCATGCAAATGAAATCTACAAAAACGTTCACCTTACCACCGTCGGAATGATAATCAGCAAAATAGTCTACAAAACATGAACGTTGAAAGGGTTTTGGAGGACTCTGTACCCTCTAGCTGCTGCTGGGATGTAAACTGGTAACAGCCAGTAGTGAGAAGTGAATGGCAATGCGTTTAAAGTTAAAAATTGAGCTCATCACTCTGTAATAACTTACACGGGAAAGGAACCAAAGATGAATAGATAGATACATAGATATAATGAACCAGATTCTGTACACCTAGAACAAACACAACATTTTTATCAAATTTGCTCTGATAATAAATAAAAATTAAATTTAAAAAACAAACAAGAGGTAAGGAGATATAAGCTCTTGGGGGTGTGCCCTGGCACATTCCACTCTAATTTGCAGCCTACTAACACGATTTCCAGGAAGGCTCTCTTGCCCAAAAACCCAGAGTTGGAAATGTAGAAATGCTGCCGCCTTGTGGCCGTTTCCCGCAAGAGCGGCTTTAAACCCACAGCTAATAGCCACTTAACATTCACAAGGACTCAGGGCTGTAAAGGACACCTGCCCTCAAAAAATGTACTGAGGTGAGGGATGGCCAAAAAAATTCAAAAAAGGCAAAAATTTCAAGAAGGTAGTATGAAGTGGTAAGTTTGACTTACTCTCTTGTTAAAAAAAGGAAAATGGATAGAAGCTCAACCTCAGGAATTACTAGACTCATGCAAATGTAATCTACAAAAAGGTTTCAACTCACACCAGTTGACTGACCATCAGCAAAAATCTACAAAGAATAAATGCTGATGCGGTTTGAGAGAACTGTGCACCCTCTAGCTGCTGGGGGGATGTAACCTGGTAACAGTCAGTAGTGAGAAAATAATGGAGGTGCGTTTAAAGGTAAAAATCAAGCTACCATGTGATCTGGTAGGTCCTTTGATGCACCTATCACCTGAGCAGACCCGAATGTAAAAGACACAGGCTGTCAAAACTGCACTACAGGAACATTTAACATAGCCAAGACCTGGAAGAAACCATAATTTCCATGAACAGAAAAATGCACAAAGAGGAAGTGGTCCATGTACACAATGGAATATTAGCCATGGAAAACAATGAAACAGTGCCGTTTGCACCACCATATAAAGACCTAGAGATAATCACCCAACTTGAAGTAAGAAAGAAACTGAAAGACAGATATCCTATGACATCACTTCTAGGTGTTACCTAAAAATTGATACCCATGAACTTATTTCCAAGAGAAGGAAATGCATGGACTAAGAAAATAAAATTACGTTTAACTAATTGGAAAGGTGTAAGAAATGAATGAATTACGATATGGGGGTTAACAGACATGTACTAAGACATATGAAATATATAATCACTAAATACGTATGGAATACCAAGAGAGGTCTACTCAACACTCTGTAATAACCTACACAGGAAAGGACCCAAAGATGAATAGACAGATACATTGATATGATGAACCAGATTCTGTACACCTAGGAGAAACAAACGTTTTATCAAATTTGCTCTGATACCTAATAAAAATAAAATTAAAGAAACAAACAACAAGTAAGGAGATATAAGCTCTTGGGGGTTTGCGCTGGCACATTCCACTCTAATTTGCAGCCTATTAACACGATTTCCAGGAAGGCTCTGTTGCCCAAAAACCCAGAGTTGGAAATGTAGAAATGCTGCCGCCTTGTGGCCATTTCCCGCAAGAGCGGCTTTAAACCCACAGCTAATGGTCACTTAACATTCACAATGACTCAGGCCGGTAAAGGACACCTGCCCTCAAAAATTGTCCTGAGGTAAGGAATGGCCAAGAAAATTCAAAACAGGCAAACTTTTCAAGAAGATAGTATGAAGACGTAAGTTTTACTCACTGCCTTCTAAAAAAGAGGAAAATGGGTAAAAGCTCAACCTCAGGAATTATTACACTCATGCAAATGTAATCTGCAAAAAGGTTTCAACTCACACAGGTCGACTGACCATCAACAAAAAGTCTCCAAATAATAAATGCTGAATTGTTTTTTGAGAACTGTGTACCCTCTAGCTGCTGGTGAGATGTAAAGTGATAACAGCCAATAATGAGAATAGAAAGGAGCTGCGTTTAAACGTAAAAGTTGAGCTACCATTCGATGCAGCAGGCCCACCGCTGGGCCTCTCACCTGAGAAGACCAGAATCCGGAAGACAGAGGCTGCAAAAGCTGCACTGCAGCCTTATTCACAATAGCCAAGACATGGAAGCAACCTAAATGTCCATCAACAGATGAAAGGATAAAGAAGTGGTCCATGTACACAATGGAATATTAGCCATGGAAAACAATGAAACACTGCTCTTTAAGGTACCATAGATGAGCCTAGAGATAACCACAGAACATGAGGTATGTTGGAAAGCAAAAGACATATATCTTATGATATCACTTATAGGTGTTACCTAACAACTGACAAAAATGGACATATTTCCACAGAGAAAGACACGCACAGACTTAGAAAACAAACTATACTTATCTAAAAGGAAAGGTGGTGGCAATGGATAAATTAAGATTAGGTTTACCATACCTATACAAATACAGATTAAGTACATATATCAAAAAGCCCGAGCACATAGCAAGGGAGGTGTACAGAACACTCTGTAATCCTTTACATGGGGAAAGGATCTGTACATGAATAGATATACATGATGTACGAATGAACCAGATTGTGTACACCTAGGACAAACTGTATTCTAATCATTACCACGATTAAAACAATTAAAACAACGAACAAGAAGTAATGAGACATAAACTTCAGGGGCTTTTTCCTGGCACATTCCATTCTAATTTACAGCCTGGTAACAGGACTTCCAGAAAGGCTGTGCTGCCCTAGTAAACAGATTTGGGAATGGAGAAATGCTGCCCCCTTGTGGCCGTTTCCCACAACACCAGCTTTAAACCCAGTGCTAATGGTCACTAAATATTCACAATCATTGCAGGCCTATAAATGACACCTGCTGTCCAAAAAATACTGGTGTCAAAAATCGACCACAAAATTCAAAAGAGGGCAACCTTCCAAGAAGACAATTTCAAGAGGTATACTGTACTCACACATTTTTTTCTAAATAAAAGAGAAAGGTGTGGGAAAATGCTGAATATTAGGAATTATTAAAGACATGCAAATCCAAATTATGCAAATCCAAATTACACAAACCTATCAGCTCACACCTGTCAGAATGGCCATGAGCAAACATTCTAAAAACAATAAATGCTGAATGCGTTGTGGAAAAATGCATACCCTCAGTGTTAATTGGGACGTGGCAAGATCCACTAACGAAAACACAATGCAGGTACTTTGAAAAGGTAAACACTGAGCTACCAGTCAATGAATCACACCCACTGTTGGGCCTATCACCTGAGAAAATGAGAATCAAAAGTCACAGGCTGGCAATACTGCACTCCAGCAATATTTACCATAGTCAACACTTGAAAGCAACGAAAATGTCCATCAACAGAGGAATGCACAAAGAAGAAGTGGTCCATGTACAGAATGGAATATTACTCCACTAACAAATACACATTAAATTTCAGAAACAAACAAAATAAGGAGACATCAGCTTTGGTGGGTTTATCCGGGCATATTCCACTCTAATTTATAACTGAGGAACACCACTGGCAGGAAAGTCTGTTACCCTCGGTACCAGAGTGGGGAACGCAGAAATGCTGCCATCCTCTGGCCGATACCTGCAACAGCAGCTTTGAAATCTGTGCTAAGGGGCACTTCATATGCACAAGTACTGCAGGGATGCAAATGAAACCTGCCCTTAAAATGTCTTGAGGCAGGTAAAGGCCAAAATATTTCAAAATGTGGCACATACTTCAAGAAAACAATTTGAAGACGTCACCTGTAATAACAGTTTGAAAAATAAAAGGACATGCCTGAAAGCTCAATTTCAAGGGAGTATGAGACTCATGCAAATCCAACCACAAAGAGGTATCAGCTCACACCACTCAGAATAATCATCAGCAAAAAAATTACAAACTATCAATGCTGAAGAGGTTTTGGAGAAATGCATACCCTTAATTTGAAGTGGGACGTAACCTGGTAAGAGCCACTAAGGGGAACAGAATGGAGGTGCCTTTAAAAGGTAAATCTTGAGCTACTATATGAACGAACAGGCCCACTTCTCGGGGGTGGGCCTGGTGGATCAATCCTAAGAAGACAGAATTGGAAAGACACAGGCAGGCAAATCTGCACTGTAGAAGTATTACCATAACCAAGACATGGAAGCAACCAAAACGTCCATCAAGAGATGAGTGGACAAAGAAGAAGTGGTACATGTACAGATGGAATATTAACCAAGGAAAAAAATGAAACCATGCCATTTGCAGGACCATAGAGGAATCTAGAGGTAATCATGCAACTAGTAGTAAGTGAGAAAGTGAAAGACACATATCCTGTCATATCACTTATGGGTGTTACCTAAAAATTGATACCAATGAAGATATTTTCAGAGAGAAAGGCAATCACAAATTCATTAAACCAACTTATGTTTCACCAAATGGAAAGGTGTGAGGATTGGATACATTACGATATTGGGGTTAACAGAGATATACAAACACATGTGAAATATATAATCACCAAAGACATACAGAATACCAAGAGAAGACTACTCAACATTGTGTCATGACTTACATGGGAAAAAGATCTGAAGAAGAATAGATATATGTATATGTGTAAAAGAACCACATCTTGCACACCTAGAACAAACAAAACATTGTAATCTAATTTGCTGTGATAAAGAATAAAAATTAAATTAAAGAAACGAACAAGAAGTAATGAGACATAATCTTAAGGGGCTTTTCCTGGCACATTGAGTTCAATTTACAACCTACAACACAACTTGCATTATGGCTCTGTTGCCCTAGTAAACAGATTTGGTAAGGAGGAGTGCTGCTGCCTTCTGGTCGTTTCACGCAACAGCGGTAATGGTCACTTAATATTCAAAATAATTGCAGGTCTGTAAATGACACCTGCCATCAAAAAATGTCCTGGGGCCGTAAATCGACCAGAATATTCAAAAGACGTCAACATTTCAAGAAGACAATTTCAAGAGGCATATTTTACGCACGTTTTGTCTTTTCTTTTTTTCTCTTTAAAATAAAGGGGAATTGAAAAATGCGCAACATCAGCAATGAATAAAGCCACGCAAATCCAATTACAGAAATGTTCACCTCACAGCCGTCCGAATGTTCTTCAGCAAAAAGTCTACAAAGAATAAATGCTGAAGGGGTTTCAGAGAACTGTGTACCCTCTAGCTGCTGGAGGAATGTAAACTGGTAACAGCCAGTAGTGAGGATATAATGGAGGTGAGTTTAAGGGTAAAAACTGAGCTACCATGTGATCTGGTAGGTCCTTTGATGTGCCTGTCACATGAGCAGAGCAGAATGGAAGAGACACAGGCTGGCAATCCTGCACTGCAGGAACATTTAACATAGCCAAGACTTGGAAGAAACCATAATGTCCATGAACAGAAAAATGCACAAAGAGGAAGTGGTCCATGTACACAATGGAATATTAGCCATGGAAAACAATGAAACAGTGCCGTTTGCACCACCATATAAAGACCTAGAGATAATCACCCAACTTGAAGTAAGAAAGAAACTGAAAGACAGATATCCTATGACATCACTTCTAGGTGTTACCTAAAAGTTGATACTCATGAACTTATTTCCAAGAGAAGGAAAAGCATGGATTAAGAAAAAAAATTATGTTTAACCAAATGGAAAAGTGTAAGGAATGTGTGAATTAGGATATGGGGGTTAACAGACATGTACTAATACTATGAAATATATAATCGCAAAATACCTACGGAATACCAAGAGAGGTCTACGCAACACTCTGTAATAACTTACATGGTAAAGAATCCAGAGATAAATGACAGATACATTGATATAATGAACCAGATTCTGTACACCTAGGAGAAACAAAATATTTTTATCAAGTTTTCTCTGATAGTTAATAAAAATTAAATTTATAAAACAAACAAGAAGTAAGGAGATATAAGCTCTTGGGGATGTGCCCTGGCACATTCCACTCTAATTTGCAGCCTACTAACACGATTTCCAGGAAGGCTCTGCTGCCCAAAAACCCAGAGTTGGAAATGTAGAAATTCTGCTGCCTTGTGGCCATTTTCCGCAAGAGCGGCTTTAAGCCCACAGCTAATGGTCTCTTAACATTCACAAGGACTCAGGGCTGCAAAGGACACCTCCCCTAAACAATTGTGCTGAGGTAGGGAATGGACAATAAAATTCAAAACTGGCAAATTTTTCAAGACGATAGTATGAAGAGGTAAGTTATACTCACTCTCTTTTTTAAAAAAAGGAAAATGGGTGAAAGCTCAACCTCAGGAATTATTAGACTCATGCAAATCTAATCAACAAAAAGGTTTCAACTCACACCAGTCGACTGACCATCAGCAAAAGGTCTACAAACAATAAATTCTGAAGGGGTTTTAGAGAACTCTGTACCCTCTAGCTGCTGGTGAGATGTAACGTGTTAACAGCCAATAATGAGAACAGAAAGGAGCTACGATTAAAAGTAAACATTGAGGTACCATTCAATCCAGCAGTCACACCACTGGGCCTCTCACCTGAGAAGACCAGAGTCGTGAAGACCTGGGCTGCAAAAGCTGCACTGCAGCCTTATTCACAATAGCCAAGACAGTGAAGCAACCAAAATGTCCATCAACAGATGTATGGATGAAGAAGAAGTGGTCCACGTTCACAATAGAATATTAGCCATGGAAAACAATGAAACGCTGCTGTTTGAGGCACCATAGATGAGCTTGGAGATAATCACAGAATATGAGGTAAGTCAGAAAGCAAAAGACCTATATCCTATGATATCACTTATAGGCCTTATCTAATAACTAACACAAATGAACATATTTCCACAGAGAAAGACACTCACAGACTTAGAAATTAAGTATGCTTATCTAAAAGGAAAGGTGGGAAGAATGGATAAATTAAGATTAGCATTACCATACGTATACAAATACATATTATAAACATATATCAAAAAGACGGACCATATAGCAAGGGAGGTCTATGGAACACTGTAACATTTTACATGGGAAGAGGATCTGAACATGAATAGACATATATATTGTACAAATGAACTAGATTGTGTACATCTGGACAAAAACTATCTAATCATTACCCTGATTAAATAAATTTTAAAAACCAAGAAGAAGTAATGAGACATAAACTTATGGGCATTCCTCCTGGCACATTCCATTCTAACTTACAACCTAGGACCACGACTTCCAGAAAGGCTCTGCTGCCCTAGTACCCAGATTTGGGAAAGGACAAATGCTGCCTCCTTGTGGCCGTTTCCCACAACAGCAGCTTTAAACCCAGTGCTAATGGTCACTAAATATTCACCAAACTTGCAGTTCCATAATGACATCTGCCCTCCAAAAAAATCCTGGGGTCGAATATCGACCAAAAATTCAAAAGAGGGCAACCTTCCAAGAAGACAGCTTCAAGAGATATATTGTACTCACACTTTATTTTTAACAGAAAGGAAAAAGGCGTGGAAAATGATGAATTTTAGGAACTTTTAAAGTCATGCAAACCCAAATTACAAAAACTTATCAGGTCACAGCAGTCTGAATGGCCATTAGCAAAAATGCTGCAAACTATAAATGCTGAAGGGATTGTGGAGAAGTTCGTACCCTCGGTTCTAAGGGACACATGGTAAGAGCCACTAATGAAAACACAATGGAGGTGCTTTGAAAAGGTAAACATTGAGCTACTAGTCAATCCGTCACACCCACTGCTGGGCCTATCACCTGGAAAACGAGAATCAAAATGTCACAGGCTGGCAATCTTGCACTCCAGCAATATTTAATATAGCCAACACTTGGAAGCAACGAAAATGTCCATCAACAGAGGAATGCACCAAGAAGTGGTCCATATACACAATGGAATATTACTCCAATGAAAACATAAATTAAATTTAAAAAACAAACAAAAGTAAGGAGACATCAGCTTTTGGGGGTTTATCCGGGCACATTCCACTCTAATTTATAACCGAGGAAGACCACTGGCCGGAAGGTCTGTTTCCCTAGTACCAGCATGGGGACCAAAGAAAGTCTGCCGCAATCTGGCCATTACCTGCAAAAGCAGCTTTAAAGCTTGTGCTAATGGTCACTTCATGTGAACAAGTACTGCAGGCTGTAAATGAAACCTGCCCTCAAAATGTTTTGAAGGAGGTAATGGCCAATAAATTTCAAAATGTAACACATACTTTAAGAAAACACTTTGAAGAGCTAAGCTGTAATCACAGTTTGAAAAATAAAAAGGACATGCCTTAAAGCTCAATTTCAAAGGATTATGAGTCATATGCAATTTCAACCACAAAGAGGTATCAGCTCACACCAGTCGGAATATCCATCAGCAAGAAAACTACAAACAATAAATGCTGAAGCCATAAAAAGGAACGAAATTGAGCTATTTGTAATGAGGTGGATAGACCTAGAGTCTGTCATACAGAATGAAGTAAGTCAGAAAGAGAGAGACAAATACCGTATGCTAACACATATACATGGAATTTAAGGGAAAAAATGTCATGAAGAACCTAGGGGAAAACCAGGAATAAAGACACAGACCTACTAGAGAATGGACTTGAGGATATGAGGAGGGGGAAGGGTAAGCTGTGACAAAGGGAGAGAGAGGCATGGACATATATACACTACCAAACGTAAGGTAGATAGCTATTGGGAAGCAGCAGCATAGCACAGGCAGATCAGCTCGGTGCTTTGTGACCGCCTGGAGGGGTGGGATAGGGAGTGTAGGAGGGAGGGAGACACAAGAGGGTAGTGATATGGGAACATATGTATATGTATAATTGATTCATTTTGTTGTAAAGCAAAAGCTAGCCCACCATTGTAAAGCAATTATACTCCAATAAAGATGTTAAAAATAAATAAATAAATGCTGAAGGTGTTGTGGAGAAATGCATACCCTCAACTTTAAGTGGGATGTAACCTGGAAAGAGCCACTAATGAGCACAGAATCGTGGTGCATTTAAACGGTAAACCCTGAGATACCATATGATACAGGAGGCCCACTTCTGGGCCTATAACATAAGAAGACAGAATTGGAAAGACACAGGCAGGCAAATGTGCAGTGCAGCAGTATTACAATAGCCAAGACATGGAGGCAACCAAAAAGTCCATCAAGAGGTGAGTGGTCAAAGAAGAACTGGTACATGTACAGATGGAATATTAGCTAGGGAAAAAAATGAAACAATGCCATTTGCAACACCGTAGATGATTCTAGAGGTAATCAGGCAAATTGTACTAAATCAGACAGCAAAAGACACATATCCTATAATATCACTTATAGGTGTTAGCTAAAAATTGATACCAATGAAGATATTTCCACAGAGAAAGGCAATCACAGATTCATTCAACAAAGTTATGGTTCACCAAATGGAAAAGTGTGAGGACTGGATACATTAGGATATTGGGGTTAACATAGATATAGAAACACATGTGAAATATATAATTACCAAAGACCTATGGAATACCAAGAGAAGACTACTCAACATTGTGTCATAACCTACATGAGAAAACGATCTGAAGAAGTATAGATACATGTATATGTGTAAAAGAACTACATCTTACACACCTAGAACAAACAAAACATTTTAATCAAACTTGCTCTGATAAAAAATAAAAATTAAAAAAGAACAAGAAAAAAAAGAGAGAAGAAAAGGAAAAAAAAGAACAAGAAGTAATGAGACATAAACTTAAGGGGCTTTTTGCTGGCACATTGCATTCTAATTTACAACTAGAACACGACTTCCATTAAAGCTCTGTCATCACTAATTAGCAGTTTTATAAGCAATGTTGAATGTAGCTTAAAAGAAGTCTCACTAATTACTGACAGTAACAAGAAAACAAACAAAAGTAAAAATCTCACGGCAAAAAGTATACATAGAGTAAGGGTAGTAGATCAAACACTTATTAAATTTCTGTAAAGAATAAAAGACAAGAGTAGTATTTTTTTTTCAAATGAAGAGAGGGTCCAAATAAATCAGAAATGAAAGAGATGATGTTACAAGAGCCACCACAGAAATACAAAGTATCCTAAGATACACACAGGGTAACTCAGGGCTCAGACTGGACAGAGCCCACTCTCCATTCCCCTGTACATGACTTACAGGAGCCTCAGGAACTGAGGAGAGGCACAAGATAGAAGATGTTAGGCATTAACATGACTGCATTCACCTTAAACGTGCCTGAACTACATTCACACGAGATGATTTTGTCCTGTATGTACATCAGCACCTCTAGTCGGAACTGCAGATCTTTGGCTTCACCACCTCTATGACAGCATTAGCTTCACCTGCTGTGGACCGTCTCCTATAGGATTTCTAGAACCACAAAGCATCGAAGCTTCACAGGACCCAGAATCTGTGGGACTCCACTCCCAGTCTCAGAGTCTCAACTGCACTCAGAGACTCAGAGTCTCAACAGAGACTCCACTCTTGGAGGACACACACAAAGTAGTGGGCACATCAGGACACAGGGGAAGGAGCAGTCACCCCGTAGGTGAATGATCATACCTAGCTGCTAGTTTTAGAGGATCTCCTGCAGAGGCAGGGTGTGGCTGCGGTTCACCATGGGGACAACGACACTGGCAGCAGAAGTTCTGGGAAATACTCCTTGGTGTGAACTCTCCCAGAGTCCACCATTAGCCCCACCAAGAGCAAGGTAGGCTCCATGCTGGGTTGCCTCAGGCCAAACAACCAACAGGGAGGGAACCCAGCCCCATGCATCAGCAGACAAGTGGATTAAACTTTTTTATTAAACTTTTATTTAATCCACAGACAAGCTGATTAAAGCTCTGCCCACCAGAGCAACACCCAGCTCTACCACCACCAGTCCCTCCCTTAAGGAAGCTTGCACAAGCCTCTAAGATAGACTCAATCACTGGAGAGCAGACAGCAGAAGCAAGAAGAACTACAATTCTGCAGTCTGTGGAAGGAAAACCACATTCACAGAAAGATAGAGAAAATGAAAAGGCAGAGGATTTTATACCAGATCAAGGAACAAGATAAATCCTCAGAAAAACAATGAAATGAGGTGGGGATAGGCAACCTTCCAGTAAAAGAATTCGGAATAATGATAGTGAAGTTGATCCAAGACCGTAGAAAAAGAATGGAGGCAAAGATCGAGAAGATGCAAGAAATGTTTAACAAAGACCTAGAATAATTAAGGAACAAACACCTAGAAGAATTATAGAACAAACAAACAGAGATGAACAATACAATAACTGAAATGAAAAATACACTAGAAGGAGTCAGTAGCAGAATAAATGTGGCAGAAGAACGGATAAGTGACCTGGAAGACAGAAAGGTGGAAATCACTGCCGTGGAACAGAATAAAGGAAAAGAATGAAAATAAATGAAGACACCATAAGAGACTTCTGGGACAACATTAAACGCAAGAACATTCCCATTATAGGGGTCCCAGATGGAGAACAGAGAGAGAAAGGACTCGAGAAAATATTTGAAGAGATTATAGTTGAAAACTTCCCTAGCATGGGAGAAGAAATAGCCACTGAAATCCACGAAGCGCAGAGAGTCCCAGGCAGGATAAACCAAAGGAGAAAAATGCCGAGACACACAGTAATCAAATTGACAAAAATTAATGACAAAGAAAAATTATTGAAAGCAACAAGGGAAAAGTGACAAATAACATACAACGGAACTCCCATAAGGTTAACAGCTGATTTCTCAGCAGAAAATCTACAAGCCAGAAGGGAGTGGCATGATAAATTTAAAGTGATGAAAGGGAAGAACCTACCACCATGAGTACTCCACCCAGCAAGTATCTCATTCAGATTTCATGGAGAAATCAAAAGCTTTACAGACAAGCAAAAGCTAAGAGAATTCAGCACCACGAAACCAGTTCTACAACAAATGCTAAAGGAACTTCTCTAAGTGGGAAACACAAGAGAAGAAAAGGACCCACCAAGACAAACCCATAACAATTAAGAAAATAATAATAGGAACATACATATCGATAATTACCTTAAACGTGAATGGATTAAATGCTCCAACCAAATGACACAGGCTCACTGAATGGATACAAAAACAAGACCCATATATATGCTGTCTAGAAGAGACCCATTTCAGACCTAGGGACACATACAGACTGAAAGTGAGGGGATGGAAAAATATATTCCAGGCAAATGAAAATCAAAAGAAAACTGAAGTAGCAATACTCATATCAGATCAAATAGATTTTAAAATAAAGAATGTTACAAGAGACAAGGAAGGACACTACATAGTGATCAAGGGATCAATCCAAGAAGATATAACAATTATAAATATATATATACCCAACATAGGCACACCTCAACATATAAGGCAACTGCTAACAGCTATAAAAGAGGAAATCAACAGTAACACAATAATAGCAGGGGACATTAACACCTCACTTACACCAATGGACATCATCCAGACAGAAAATTAATAAGGAAACACAAGCTTTAAATGACAAAATAGACCAGATAGATTTAATGGATATTTATAGGACATTCCATCCAAAAACAGCAGATTACACGTTCTTCTCAATGGCACATGGAACATTCTCTGGGATAGATCACATCTTGGGTCACAAATAAAGCCTCAGTAAATATAAGAAAACTGAAATCACATCAAGCAGCTGTTGCGACCACAATGGTATGAGATTAGAAATCAATTACAGGGAAAATAACGTAAAAAACACAAACACATGGAGGCTAAACAATACGTTTCTAAATAACCAAGAGATCACTGAAGAAAGAAAAGAGGAAATCAAAAACAACCTAGAGACAAATGACAACAAAACATGATCATCCAAAACCTATGGGATGCAGCAAAAGCAGTCCTAAGAGGGAAGATTATAGCAATACAAGCCTACCTCAAGAAACCAGAAAACTCTCAAATAAACAATCTAACCTTACGCCTAAAGGAAATAGAGAAAGAAGAAAGAAACCCAAAGTTAGTAGAAGGAAAGAAATCATAAAGATTAGAGCAGAACTAAATGAAATAGAAACAAGGAAAACAATAACAAAGATCAATAAAACTAAAAGCTGGTTCTTTGAGAAGATAAACAAAAATGATAAACCATTAGCCAGACTCAAGGAAAAGAGGGAGAAGACTCAAATCAATAAAATTAGAAGTGAAAAGGGGGAAGTTACAACAGACACCACAGAAATACAAACCATCCTAAGAGACTTCTACAAGCAACTCTATGCCAATAAAATTGACAACCTGGACGAAATGGACAAATTCTTAGAAAGGTAAAACCTTCCAAGACTGAACCAGGAAGAAATAGAAAATATGAACAGACCAATCACAAGTAACGAAATTGAAACTGTGATTAAAAATCTTCCAACAAGCAAAAGTCCAGAACCAGATGGCATCAGAGGTGAATTCTATCAAACATTTAGACAAGAGCTAACACTCAATCTTCTCAAACTCTTCAGAAATTTTCAGGGGAAGGAAAACTCCTCAACTCATTATATGAGGCCACCATCACCCTGATACCAAAACCAGACTAAGATACTACAGAAAAAGAAAATTAGAGACCAATATCACTGATTAATATAGATGTAAAAATCCTCAACAAAATACTAGGAAACAGAATTGAACAACACATTAAAAGGATCATGTACCGTGATCAGGTGGGGTTTATCCCAGGGATGGAAGAATTCTTCAATATACACAAATCAATCAATGTGATACACCATATTAACAAATTGTAGAATAAAAATATGATCATCCCAATAGATGCAGGAAAAGCTTTCGACAAAATTCAACACCCATTTATGATTAAAAGTCTCCAAAAAGTGGGCATAGAGGGAATCTACCTCAACATAATAAAGGCAGTATATGACAAACCCACAGCAAACATCATTCTCAATAGTCAAAAACTAAAAGCATTTCCTCTAAGATCAGGAACAAGACAAGGATGTCCACTCTCACCACTATTACTCAACATAGCAATCAGAGAAAAAAAAGAAATAAAAGGAATACAAATTGGAAAAGAAGAAGTAAAATTGTCACTGTTTGCAAATGACACGATACTACACATAGTGAATCCTAAAGATGCCACCAGAAAACTACTAGAGCTAATCAATGAATTTGGTAAAGTTGCAGGATACAAAATTAACGCACAGAAATCTCTTACCTTCCTCTACACTAACAATGAATGATCAGAAAGAGAAATTAAGGAAACAATCCTATTCGCCATTGCAACAAAAAGAATAAAATATGTAGGAATGAACCTAACTAAGGAGGTAAAAGACCTGTACTCAGAAAACTATAAGACACTGCTGAAAGAAATCAAAGATGATATAAACAGAGGGAGGTATAAACCATGTTCTTGGATTAGAAGAATCAATATTGTGAAAGTGACTATAGTACCCAAAGCAAGCTACAGATACAATGCAATCCCTATCAAATTACCAGTGGCTTTTTCTACAGAACTAGAACAAAAAAATCTTAAAATTTGTTTGGAGACACAAAAGACCCCGAATAGCCAAAGCAGTCTTGAGGGAAGTTAAAAGAGCTGGAGGAATCAGACTTCCTGACTTCAGACTATACTACAAAGCTACAGTAATCAAGACTATATGGTACTGGCACAAAAACAGAAATATGGGTCAATTGAACAAGATAGAAAGCCCAGAGATAAACCTACGTACCTACGGCTAATTCATCTATGACAAAGGAGGCAAAGATATACAATGGAGAAAAGACAGCCTCTTCAGTAAGTGGTGCTGGGAAAACTGGACAACTACACGTAAAAGAATGAAATTAGAACACTCCATAACACCATACACAAAAATAAACTCAAAATGGATTAGAGATCTAAATGTTAGACCAGACACTATAAAACTCTTAGAGGAAAACATAGGCAGAACACTCTATGACATAAATCACAGCAAGATCCTTTTTGACCCACCTCTTAGAGAAGTGGAAATAAAAACAAAAATAAACAAATGGGACCTAATGAAACTTCAAAGCCTTTGCACAGCAAAGGAAAACATAAACAAGAAGAAAAGACAACCCTCAGAATGGGAGAAGCTGTTTTCAAATGAAGCAAATGACAAAGGATTAATCTCCAAAATTTACAAGCAGCTTGTGTAGCTCAATATCACAAAAACAAACAACCCAATCCAAAAATGGGCAGAAGACCTAAATAGATATTTCTCCAAAGAAGATATACAGACTGCCAACAAACACATGAAAGGATGCTGAACATCACTAATCATTAGAGAAATGCAAATCAAAACTACATTGAGATATCACCTCCCAGCAGTCAGAATGGCAATCATCAAAAAATCTACAAACTATAAATGCTGGAGAGGCATTTACTGGAGAAAAGGGAACACTCTTGCACTGTTGCTGGGAATGTAAGTTGGTATAGCCACTAGGGAGAACAGTATAGAGGTTCCTTAAAAAACTAAAAATAGAAGTACCATACGACCCAGCAATCCAACTACTGGGCATTTGCCCTGAGAAAACCATAATTCAAAAAGAGTTATATACAACAATGTTCATTGCAGCTCTACTTACAATAGCCAGGACACGGAAGCAACCTAAGTGTCCATCGACAGATGAATGGATAAAGAAGATCTGGCACATATATACAATGGAATATTACTCAGCCATAAAAAGAAACAAACTGAGTTTTTTGTAGTGAGATGGATGGACGTAGAGACTGTCCTACACGGTAAAGTAAGTCAGAAAGAGAAAAACAAATACCATATGCTAACAGAGATATATGGAATCTAAACAAAACAATGTTTATGAAGAACCTAGGGGCAGGATAGAATTAAGGACACAGACGTAGAGAAAGGACTTGAGGACACGGGGTGGGGGAAGGGTAAGCTGGGACGAAGTGAGAGAGTGCCATGGACATATATACATTACCAAATGTAACATCGATAGCTACTGGGAAGCAGCCACATAGCACAGGGAGATTAGCTCGGTGCTTTGTGACCATGTAAAGGGCTGGGATATGGAGGGTGGGAGGGAGATGCAAGAGGGAGGGGATATGGTGATATATGTATATGTATAATTGATTCACTTTGTTATACAGCAGAAACTAACACTCCATTGTAAAGCAATTGTACTCCAATAAATGTGTAAAAGGGAAAAAAACAAAGGAAAGAAAGCCCAGAGATAAACCTACACACCTATGGTCACCTAATCTATGACAAAGTAGGCAAGACTATACAATGGAGAAAAGACAGTGTCTTCAATCAGTGGTGCTGGGAAAAATGGACAGCTACATGTAAAAGAATGAAATTAGAACATCCCCTAACACCATACAGAAAAATAAATTCAAAATGGATTAGAGACCTTAATGTAAGACCAGACAGTATAAAACTCTTAGAGGAAAACATAGGAAGAATATTCTAACTTAAATCACAGCAAGATCTTTTTTGATCCACCTCCTAGAGTAATGCCATAAAAAAGAAAACTAAACAAATGGAACCTAATGAAACATAAAAGCTTTTGCAAAGCAATGGAAACTACAAACAAGACGAAAAGACAACCCTCAGAATGGGAGAAAATATTGCAAACGAATCAATGGACAAAGCATTAATCTCCAATATATATAAACAGCTCATGCACCTCAATATTTAAAAAAACAAACAACCCAATACAAAAATGGGCAGAAGATCTAAATAGACATTTCTTCCAAGAAGACAGAGAGATGGCCAAGACGCACATGAAAAGCTGCTCAACATCATTAATTTTTAGAGAAATGCACATCAAAACTACAATGAGGTATCACCTCACACCTGTTAGAATGGGCATCATCAGAAAATCTACAAACAACAAATGCTGGAGAGGGTGTGGAGCAAAGGAACCCTCTTCCACTATTGGTGGGAATGTAAATTGATACAGTCACTATGGAGAAGAGTATGGAGGTTCCTTTAAAAACTAAAAAGAGAATTACCATATGATCCAGCAATCCCACTACTGGGCATATACCCAGAGAAAACCATAAATTAAAAAGACACATTCACCACAATGTTCATTGCAGCACTATTTACAATAGCCAGGTAATGGAAGCAACCTAAATACCCACAGACAGACGAATGGATAAAGATGTGGTACATATATAAAATGAAATATTACTCAGCCATAAAAAGGAATGAAATTGGGTCATTTGTAGAGACGTCGATGGATCTAGAGACTGGCATACAGAGTGAAGTAAGTCAGAAAGAGAAAAACAAATATTGTATACTAATGCATATATGTGGAACCTAGAAAAATGGTACAGATGAACCGGTTTGCAGGGCAGAAATAGAGACACAGATGTAGAGAACAAATGTATGGACACCAAAAGGGAAAATCCGTGGGGAGGTGGCGGTGGGAAGAGTTGGGACACTGGGATTGACATGTATACATTTATATGTATAAAATAGATAACCAGTAAGAACCTGCTGTATAGAAAATAAATAAAATTAAAAAATAAATAAGATTATTTAAATATCGGAAAAAATTATTCCCTTCACATCCATGTATTTATATGAATGAATTATTTCCATGCTTATATCTATAAGTACAAAAGAGGAATAAAATCTACCTTGAACCAAAAAAGAAAAAAACCACAGAACCCACCAGTTATACAGAGGAAAACCCTATCAGGCACTTGCTCCAGTGGTAAACAATTCTGTATTTGGTCAGAGGTGGGGAATCATCTCGCATGCAGCCAGCAGTCCCCCACCCCCGCAAGGAGCGTCCTCATTGCAAAGCTGGGGGACCGTGCCAAGGCGTCTGTGAGTAAACATGAGCTGAGCCCCAGGTCAGCTGCTACTAAACTGTTCCCACCCTTCTCAGGTAAAACACCTGAATATGTACAAGGACTTGAAAGCCTAGAGGAAGGGCCGTGGAGCCACACCAGCAACAGCACGCCATCCGACTTGGTGCCTGCAGGCCAGCCAGGATTGTCCTGTCCCGGGCACTCTTCTGGAAGCTTTCCATTTCCCTGCCTGAGATAACCCTCCTGTCCAGGCCCCCACTGCTTTTTTCCTTTCTCACCTCTTCCCGGGGAGAAATTCCAGCGTAAGGTATGGGTGACACATCCTCTTCTTCAGCAGGTGGCAGCCCAGCAACTCCTGCAGAAAGTCCAGCAGAGCTCACTCACACCGGGCCACCCACAAAGCCGTGGCCCCTCACTACCACCCACCAGCCCAGCCCCGAGACTGCTGACGGGGCAGAGAATATGGCGTCAGGCACAGCTGCAGGGGCTCTTGCTGCCTGGAGCGGTGTTTATATTGACCTCAACCCAGGCACACCTGGGGAGGGCTGGCCCGCACGGTCAGGCTGCCCAGGTCAACCAATCATCACCCCTCAGGGGCTCACAGTTGCAGAAAATGGAACTTGCTGAACCGGCCAGGTCCAAGGAACAGGTGTGAGCTCTTGAGAGTCAGGATAGACAAGGGGCTGCAGCTCTGGTTTGTTTTCTAATCATTTTATCTGGCCCATGAGTGGGAGACAACTTCAAGAAAACCCTCTCCTAATGAGAGGAACCCAGGAGTCAGGGAGAGGAGGGGTGGTGTGTGGAGACCAGAGGCCTGGTGCCCCAGCGGCAGTGGAAGTCTCTGGAAGACCAGGTAGAGGAAAGCCCCACAGAGTGATGCCCAGAGTCACAGACCTGTTGGAGCTGCTGTTTGTTAGCTCAGGTCCTGTTTTTAGGTGCTCCGTGTCAGCTCTGAGTGACAGGTGAGCTGGGGGTGCTCTGCATTGACAGCTATGTGCACTGTTCCTGTGTGCCCAGCCCTGCCGGGGTACCCGCCCAGGGGAGCTCTGTATCCTGGGAGGGGCCTGACTACGAGAGCCCCATGGGCTGCTGGGAAGCTGCACAGGTGAGCTCCATATCCTGGGAGGGGCCTGACCACGAGAGCCCCGTGGGCTGCTGGGGACCTGCCCAGATTAGGTCCATATCCTGGGAGAGGCCTGACCACGAGAGCCCCGTGGGCTGCTGGGGACCTGGTAAAGTATGTCAGGACAGTCAGTGAAGCCACTGAGGATATACATCCAGTAGTTCCTAATCCCTACACCCTGCTGGTCATTCTACCATCCACCAGGACATGGTATTTTGTATTAGACTTCAATTATGCCTCATTCTGTATTCCATTAGTCCCAGAGTCACAATAAATTTTGACTTCTGAGTGGCAGGACTCAACATACAACAAAAACAATACTGCTGGGCCGTCCTGTCCAAGGGTTCAAAAATTCCCACACCATCTTTGGGGAAACGTTAGCTAAACACCTAAAAGTTCTACCTCTGGAAAAGGGAACCCTCTTTCAATATGCCGATGACATTCTGCTCACCAGCCCTACTAAGGAGGCCTCTGAACTACCTAGCCAATAAAGGATAGAAGGTGTCCAAGAAAAAGGCTCAAATATCACAGACTAAGGAGGCCTGCCAGGGCTCCATTCTCACAGAAGGTCGGAGAAGCCCATCCCAGGAAAGGAAAGAAGCCATTGGCCACCTTACCCCCTTCTAAAACTAGAAGACAGCTTAGGGTTTCCTGGGGAGGCCGGGGATTGCTGCCTCTGGATCCCTAACTATAGTCTAATAGCTGGGCCTCTATATGAAACACTGAAAGGAAAAGATGATGATCCTTGCGAATAGAATCCAGAAGCGGCCTTTCAAGAATGCAAAGAGCAGTCAATTCAGGCCCTTGTCCTGGAACTCCCTAATTTAGCTAAACCCTTTGAACTTTACATCCCCATAGAATGTGAATCGCCCTTGGAGTATTAGTGCAAAAACTGGGACCACGTGAAATGGAACAACGCAAGAATGCCCTCCAGGTAGGATAAACTACGGTCACCAATGGCTTGGCCCACCGCTCCATCCAGCCAGGGTACTGGAGGTATCTAAGAATAGTGAAATCAGCAACCCACAAGGCCAGCTTCCTCCTAAGGGAAAAGGACCCCACGTGGTGATCCTAACCACCCACCATGCCCTGAAGTTGCAGGGGTCGCTCCGTGGGCACACTGACCTCGAGTGAGGAGGCCCTCCAACTCCAACCTCCAGACAGAAAACCGGGGGCAACGGGTCCCCATGACGACTCGTGTGACCATCATTTGACCTGGAGTTTCTCTCAGAAAACAAGAGTGTGCCCCAAAAGAGCAGGTTACTGCTTGCAGGACTTACTGCACCCAGAGGGGAGCTAATAAGCTTGGCGGGGGAACCGTATATCATGCTGTCACCATAGAAAAACCTACAGACACCGTGGTGACGGCGGCCAATAAGACCGGCTGGCCTCCTATCTACTTCAAAACGCCATTGCCTCAGTGGCCGTCATGGTCCTGGATCACCACCGACCCTGGACTGTCTGGGAGTTGAGTGGGCACAGCTCTGACACTTGGTGCTGTTTGTACATTAACTCAGGGGCCTAATTGAAGAAAGCGCAGACTACTGGTCAGAGCATCTAGGCTGGCAGAATCCGTCCACCTAAGGTGGCCGAACAAATGTGGGGCGGGTTAAAACCAGCACCCCCAGCGTCTCTGCACATCTCTTTCCTGGACCCTTAAAGGTCATTAGAGTCTATAACACTTCTAATGCTGGCACTCAGGTGGATGAGAAGTGAGGCAGGAGACCTGGGGACAATCAACCTCACCTGGAGGCTGCTGGGGAGAAGTTCTGCCCCTCCCCCACAAGTGTGAGGACTCCCAACTCAGCACAAAGCAGTTAAAGAAGAGGGGTCTACACCCACAGCACCCCAAGAATGAGGGATAGGACAAAGGGCAGAGGAGTGGTTTGTCACAGGAAAAGCCCATCAAAACTTCCTGGGAGATAAAACTAGAATCTGGGCAATAAAATAAAGTCTAACCGTTCTTTCCTCTGTGTTTTTTCTAATTTCATGTGCTCCTAGGGTTCCGCATGCAGAGGTCCCACACTTGGCACTTCAGACCCGATTTCCTAATGCAGAATGGCTGGGTCGACATTTCAGCTCCCGGGGTCCCCTGTAGACTCCATGACATAGAGCCTGAGCTGCAGCCAACCTGCCCCTCGAGAGCTCCACCCCTCCCTCCCACTGATGCTGCTGGGATCCCTACACAGCAGGTAAGCCCACATCCCACGGGGTGGTGCATGCTCTCATCTCTCCGTTCCCTGAAGAAAATGTAAAATTTCCCTTGCTTCTGAACCAAACTCAGGCTCGATCTGTTGGCTCCAATGACACTGGGCAAGGGGAGCCTTGTTGGGGCCCACTCTTGTGGATCAGTAACAGAAATTGACAACATTGTAACATCAATGAACAGATGTGTTAGCAAAACTGTAACTAACCTATAGCAGTGTGTAAGCCTCGGGTAAAATAGGATGTTTCTAACACTTCCATTGGATATTTCTATCACTTTATATGCAGCACAGGGGCACTGCAATTCACCCGTTCTGTAACCCTAACCCTAACTCTAACCCTAATCCTAAACCGAAGTCTTAACCTAACCCTTACACTACACGGTACCCTAATCCTAACCCGTACACTAACACTAAAGCATACCCTAACATGTACGCTAACCCTAAAACGTTGTACCCTAACCTGTACCCTAAACCGTTCCAGTTCCTTAACCCTAACCCTTACCCGAAGCCTTACTCAAACCCGTACCCTAATCCTAACCCATACACTAACACTAAAGCGTACCCTAACATGTATGCTAACCTTA
The DNA here is from genome assembly GCF_963924675.1 of Phocoena phocoena. Taxonomy (NCBI): domain Eukaryota; kingdom Metazoa; phylum Chordata; class Mammalia; order Artiodactyla; family Phocoenidae; genus Phocoena; species Phocoena phocoena. The sequence continues at coordinate 150,092,122 of NC_089220.1, forward strand.
AACTGTTATCGTACCGTAATCTGTACCCTAAACTGTACCTGTTCCCTAAACCAAACACTAACCCTAACCCTTAACCGAAGCCTTACCTTAACCCGTCCCCTAATCCTAACCCGTACACTAACACTAACCCAAACCCTAACACGTAGGCTAACTCTAAACTGTTGTTGTATCCTAACCCGTACCCTAAACCATCCCTGTTCCCTAACCATAACCCTAACAGTAACCCTAACCCTTACCCAAAGCCTTACCCTAATCCGACCCCTAATCTTAACCCATACACTAACAGTGAACCGTACCCTAACATGTATGCTAAACCTAAACTGTTGTCGTACACTAAACTGTACCCTAAACCGTCCCCATTCCCTAACCTTAACCCTAACCCTTACCCAAAGCCTTACCCTAACCTGTCCCCTAAATCTAACCCGTACACTAACACTAACCCATACCCTAACACTTACGCTAACCCTAAATTGTTTTCGTACCCTAACCTGTAGCCTAAAACGTCAGCATTCCCTAACCCTAAACCTAACCCTAACCCTAAGCCTAACCCTTACTCGAAGCCTTACCATAACCCGGCCCCTAATCCTAAACTGTACACTAACACTAACCAATACCCTAAAACGTACGCTAACCCTAAAACCCTGTCTACCCTAAACTGTACCCTAAACCGTCCCCGTTCCCTAACCCTAACCATAAACCTAACACTAACCCTAACCCGAAGCCTTACCCTAATCTGTCCCCTAATACTAACCTATACACTAACACTAACCCATACCCTAACACATACGCGAAACCTAAACCGTTGCCGTAAACTAACCTGTACCCTAAACCGTCCTCGTTCCCTAACCCTATCCCTAACCCTAACCCTTACCTCAATCCTTACACAAACCTGTCCCCTAATCCGAACCCATACACTAACACTAGCCCATATTCTAACATGTACACTAACCCTAAACCATTGTCGTACCCTAACCTGTATCCTAAACTGGACCTGTTCCCTAACCCTAAACCTAACCCTTACCCAAAGCCGTACCCTAGCTGTAACCCATACACTAACACTAACCCATACTCGAACACGTACACTAACCCTAACCCTATCCCTAACCCGAAGCCTTACCCTAACCCATGCCCTAATCCTAACCCATACACTAACACTAACCTGTACCCTAACAAGTACGCTAACACTAAACTGTTGTCATAACCTAACCTGTACCCTAAACTGTCCCCAATCCCTAACCCTAACCCTAAACCTAACACTTACCTTACCCGAAGCCTTACCCTAACCCATCCCCTAATCTTAACCCGTATACTAACACTATCCCATACCCTAACACGTATGCTAACCCTAAATCGTTGTTGTACCCTAAACTGTACCCTAAACCATCCCAGTTCCCTAAACCTAACCCTAACCCTTACCCAAAGCCTTACCCTAACCCATCCCCTAATCGTAACACATACACTCACACTAACCCATGCACTAACACGTACACTAACCCTAAAACGTTGTCGTACCCTAAACTGTACCCTAAACCATCCCCGTTCACTAACCCTAACCCTAAACCTGACCCAAGCCATTACCCTAAACCATCCCCTAATCCTAACCCATACACTAACACTAACCCGTACCCTAAAACGTATGCTAAACTTACACTGATGTCGTACCCTAACCAGTACCCTAAAACGTTACCGTTCCCTAACCCTACCCCAACCCTAACCCTAACTTTCCCCGTTCCATAACCCTAACCCTAAACCGTCCCCTAATCCTAACCCGTAAACTAACACTAACCCATACCCTAACACGTATGCTATCCCTAAAGTGTTGTCGTACACTATCCTGTACCCTAAACTGTCCCCGTTCCCAACCCTATCCCAAACCCTAATCCTAAACCTAACCCTAGCCCTCACACTAACCCTAACTGTCCCCGTTCCATAAACCTAACCCTAACCCTAACCCTTAACCGAAGCCTTACCCTAACCCATCCCCTAATCCTAACCCGTACACTAACATTAACACGTACCCTAATACGTACGCTTATCCTAAACTGTTGTCATACACTAACATGAACCCTAAACTGTCCCCGTTCCCTAACCCTAACCCTAACCTTAACCCTAACCCTAAACCTTACCCAAAGCCTTACCCTAACCCGTCCCCTAATCCTAACCCCTACGCTAATACTGACCCATACCCGAAAACGTATGCTCACACTAAACTGTTGTCATACCCTAACCTGTACCCTAAGCAGTCCCCGTTCCCTAACACTAATTCTAAACCTAACCCTAACCCTTACCTGAAGCCTAACCCTAACCATTTCACTAATCCTAACCGGTAAACTAACACTAACCAGTACCCTAACATGTAAGCTAACCCTAAACCAGTGTCATACCATAACCTGTACCCTAAACCGTCCCTGTTCCCTAACCCTAACACTAACCCTTACCCGAAGTCTTACCCTAGCCATCCAATTATCCTAACCCATACACTAACAATAACCCATACCCGAACATGTATGCTAACTCTAAACCATTATCGTACCCTAACATGTACCCTAAACTGTCCCCGTTCCCTAACCCTAACACTAACACTAACCCTAATCCTACCACTTACCCGAAGCCTTACACTAACCTGTACAATAATCCTAACCCGAACACTACCATGAACTCGTACCCTAACACGTATGCTAAATGTAAACAGTTATCGTACCCTAACCTGTAACCTAAACTGTCCCTGTTCCCTAACCCTAACTCTAAGCCCTATCCGAAGCCTGACACTAAACCATTCCCTAATCCTAACCCATACACTAACACTGACACGTACCCTAACAGGTATGCTAACCATAAACCGTTGTCGTACCCTAACCTGTACCCTAAACCATCGCAGTTCCCTAACCCTAACCCTAAACCTAACCCTTACCCAAAGCCTTACCCTAATGCATCCCCTAAACCTAACCCATACACTAACACTAACCCGTACCCTAACACGTATGCTAACTGTAAACCATTGTTTTACCCTAACCTGTAACCTAAACCATCCCCATTCCCTAATCCTAACCCTAACCCTTACCCGAAGCCTTACACTAAACCGTTCCCTAATCCTAACCCATACACTAACACTGACACGTACCCTAACATGTATGCTAACTGACAACGGTTTACGTTGTCGTACCCTAACCTGTACCCTAAACCGTCCCCGTTCCCTAACCCTAGCCCTAACCCTAACCCTAACCCTTACCAGAAGCCTTACACTAACCTGTCGCCTAATCCTAACTCGTACACTAACACTGACCGTGCCCCAACACATACGCTAAACCTAAACCATTATCGTACCCTAACATGAACCCTAAACTGTCCCCATTGCCTAACCCTAACTCTAACCCTAACACCCGAAGCCTGACCATAACCCATACCCTAATCCTAACCAGTACTCTAACACTAAACCGTACCCTTAGCATACGCTATCCCTAAACCGTTGTCGTACCCTAACATGTATACTAAACCATCCCCATTCCCTAACCCTGTCCCTAACCCTAAACCTAGCCCAACACTAACCCTTACTGGAAGCCTTACACTAACCCGTTCCCTAATCCTAACCCGTACACTAACACTAAACCATACCCTAACACGTACGCTAATCCTAAACTGTTATTGTACCCTAATATGTACCCTAAACAGTGCCCATTCCCTAACCCTAACCCTAAACCGTTGTGTTACCCTAACCTGTATGCTAAACCATCCCCGTTCCCTAACCATAACCCTAACCCTAAGCCTAACGCTAACCCTTACCCGAAGCCTTACCCTAACCCGTCACCTACTCATAACCCATTAAGTAACACCCATACCCTAATACGTACCCTATCCCTAAAGTGTTGTCGTACACTAACCTGTACCATAAACTGTCCCTGTTCCCGAAGCCTAACCCAAACCCTAATCCTAACCCTAACCCTAACCCTCACTCTCCCCGTTCCATAACCCTAACCCTTACCCAAAGCCTTAACCCAACCCGTCCCTTAATCCTAACCCGTACACTAACACTAACCCGTACCCTAAAATGTAAGCTAACCCTAAAATGTTGTCGTACCCTACGCTGTACCCTAAACCGTCCCCATGCACTAACCCTAACCCTAAAGCTAAGCCTTACCCGAAGCATTACCCTAACCCGTCCCCTAATGCTAACCCATACACTAACCCATACCCTAACACGTACGCTAACCCTAAAATTTGATGTACACGAACGTGTACCCTAAATCGTCCCCATTCCCTAAGCCGTCCCCTAATGCTAACCCATACACTAACACTAAACTGTACCCTACCATGTACAAACACCATAAACCGTTGTCATACCCTAACCTGTACCCTAAACCATCCACATTCCCTAACCCTAAAACTAATCCTAACCCTTACTTGAAGCCTTACCCTAAATCGTCCCCTAATCCTAACCCGTACACTAACACTAACCTGTAACCTAACACGTTCGCTAACTCTAAAACTTTGTCATACCGTTACCTATACCCTAAACCATCCCCATTACTTAACCCTAAACCTAACCCTAAAACTTACCCTAAACCATCCCCTAATCCTAAACCGTAAACTGACACTAAACCATACCCTAACACGTACGCTATATCTAAACCGTTGTCGTACACTAACCTGTACCCTAAACCGTCCCCGTTCCCTAACCCTAAACCTTACGTGAAGCCTTACTCTAACGCGTCCCCTAATCCCAACATGTACGCTAACACTAACCCATACCCTAACACGTACACTAAACCTAAACCATTGTCGTACCGTAACCTGTACCCTAAACCGTCCCCATTCCCAAACCCTTAACCCTTAACCAAAGCCTTACCCTAACCCGTCCAATAATCCTAATGTGTACACTAAAAAGTACCCTAACACGTACGCTAACCCAAACTGTTTTCGTACCATAACACGTACCCTAAACCATCCCCTAACCCTAACACTAAACCTAACCCTAACCCTAACCCTTAACCGAAGCATTACCCTGACCCGTCCCCTAATCCTAACCCGTACACTAACACTAACACTGACCCTAACACGTACGCTCACCCTCAACCATTGCAGTACCCTATCGTGTACCCTAAACACTCCCTGTTCCCTAACCCTAACCCTAACCCTTACCTGAAGCCTTACCCTAACCCATCCCCTACTCCTAACCCATACGCTAACACTAACCTGTACCCTAACACGTATGCTCAACCTAAACTGTTGTCGTAACCTAACCTGTACCATAAACCGTCCCCGTCCCCTAACCCTAACCCTAACCCTAACACTTACACGAAGCCTTACCCGAAACCATCCCCTAATCCTAAACCGTATGCTAACACTAAGCCATACCTTAATATGTATGCTCACCCTACACAGTTGTCATACCCTAGCCTGTACCCTAAACCGTCCCCGTCTCCGTCCCCTAACCCTAACCCTAAACCTAACACTTACCCGAAGCTGTACTCTAACATGTACCCTAACCCTAACTTGTATGCTAACACTAACCCATACCCTAACACGTATGCTCACCCTAAACTGTTGTCGTACCCTAACCTCTACCCTAAACCATCTCCGTCCCATAACCCGAACCCTAACCCTTACCCGAAGCCTTACCCTAACCCGTCCCCTAATCCTAACACATACGCTAACACTAACCCATACCCTAACATGTACGCTCAGCCTAAACGGTTGTCGTACATTAACCTGTACACTAAACCGTCCCCGTCTCTGTCCCCTAACCCTAACCCTAAACCTAACCCTTACCCGAAGCCCTACCCTAACCCATCCCCTAAACCTATCCCGTACGCTAACACTAACCCGTACCGTAACACGTATGCTAACCATAAATCTTTGTTGTACCATAACCTGTACCCTAAACCATCCCCGTTCCCTAACCCTAACCCTTACCCAAAGCCTTACCCTAACCTGTCCCCTAATCCTAACCCGTACACTAACACTAACCCTTACACTAACACATACAGTACCCCGAAAACGTTGTTGTACCCTAACCTGTACCCTAAACCATCTCCATTCCCTAACCCTAACCCTAACCCTAACCTTTACCTGAAACCTTACCCTAACACGTCCACTAATCCTAATCGGTACACTAACACTAACCCATACCCTAACACGTCATAAGCTAACCTGGATGCTAAACCATCCTCGTTCCCTAACACTAACCCTTACCCAAAACCTTACCCTAAACCGTCCCCTATTCCTAATCCGTATGCTAACACTAACCCGTACCCTAACAAGTGCGGTAATGCTAAACCGTTGTCGTACCCTAACCTGTACCCTAAACCCTCCCCATTCCCTAACCCTAACCCTAAACCTTACCCGAAGCCGTCCCCTAATCCTAAGCTGTACACTAACACTGACCCGTACCCTAACACGTATGCTAACCTTAAACCGTTGTCGTACCCTAAGCTCTACCCTAAACCATCCCCTAACCCTAACCCTAACCACTTACACAGATGATTGTATTTTCACAGAGAAAGAAACTCACAGAGTTAGAAAACAAACTATTCTTATATAAAAGGAAAGGTGGGGGGAATGGAAAATTAAGATTAGGTTTACCGTACGTTTACAAATACCTATTAAATACATATATCAAAAAGACTGACCATATGGCAAAGGAGGTCAACAGAACACTCTGCAATAATTTACATGGGAAGAGTTTCTGTACATGAATATATATATACATATGTTTATATATATGTATATATATTTATGTATATATGTAATGTACAAATGAACCAGATTGTATATACCTAGGACAAACAATATTCTAATCATTACCCCGATTTAAAAAAATTTTTTTAAAAAGAACAGAAAATAATGGGATAAAACTTACGGGTTTTTTTCCTGGCACATTCCATTCTAATTTACAACCTGGGAACATGACTTCCGGAATGGCTGTGCTGCCCTAGTAACCAGCTTTAGGAATGGAGAAATGCTGCTGCCTTGTGGCCGTTTCCCACAACAGCAACTTTAAAGCCTGTGCTAATGGTCACTAAATATTCACAGTCAATGCAAGCCTGTAAATGACACCTGCTCCTAAAAAAATCCTGGGGTCGAAAATCATCGAATAAATTCAAAAGAGGGCCGCCTTCCCTGAAGACAATTTTAAGAGGTTTATTGTACTCATAGCTTTTTTTCTGTTTTGTTTAAGAGAAATAAAACAACGTGGAAAAATGCTGCACATTAGGAATTATTATAGACATGCAAACCCAAATTACAAAAACCTATCAGCTCACACTAGTCAGAATGGCCACCAGCCAGACTTCGGCAAAGAAAAAAATGCTGAAGGGGTTGTGGAGAAAGGCGTACCCTCGTTTCAAAGTGGGACATGGTAAGAGCTAGTAATGAAAACACAAACGAGGTGCCTTGGAAAGGTAAATATTGAGCTACCATTCAATCAAACATACCCACTGCTGTGCCTATCGCCTGAGAGGTTGTGAATCAAAAAGACACATGCTAGCCATCCTGCACTCCAGGAATATTTACCGCAGCCAACTCTTGGAAGCAACAAAAATGTCCACCAACCAAGGAATGCACAAAGAAGTAGTGGTCCATGTACACGATGGAATATTACTCCAATAAAAAATATATAAATTCAATTTAGAAACCAAACATAAGTAAGGAAAAACCAACTTTTGCAGAGTTATCCGGGCGTATTCCACTCTAATGTATAACCGAGGAACACCACTGGCAGGAAGGACTCTTTCCCTAATTCCCAGAATGGGGAAAGGAGAAATGCTGCCGCCCGATGGCCGTTACCTGCCACAGCAGCTTTAAAACCTGTGCTAATGGTCACTTCATATGCACAAGTACTGGAGGGCTGTAAATGAAACCTGCCCTCAAAATGTCTTCAGGGAAGTAATGGCCAAAATATTTCAAAATGTGGCACATACTTCAAGAGAACCATTTGAAGAGGTAAGCACTACTCACAGCTTGAAAAAAAAAAGGGACATGCCTGAAAGTTCAATTTCAAGGGATTATGAGGTGCATGCAAATCCAACCTCAAAGAGGTGTCAGCTCACACCTGTCAGAATAAACATCAGCAGAAAAACTACAAACAATAAATGCTGAAAGGGTTGTGGACAAGGGCATACCCTCAAATTTAAGTGGAACGTAACCTGGTAATAGCCACTAATGAGAACAGAATGGAGACGCCCTTACAAGGTAAACATTTTGCTACCATATGATCCAACAGGCCTTCCCCTGGGCCTATAACCGAAGAAGACATAATTGAAAGACACAGGCAGGCAAATGTGCATTTCAGCAGTGTTACAATAGCCAAGACATGGAAGCAACCAAAAAGTCCATCAACAGGTGAGTGGACAAAGAAAAACTGGTCCATGTACAAATAGAATATTAGCTAAGGAAAAAAATGACAGAATGCCATTTGCATCACCATAGATGGGTCTAGAAGTAATCACGCAACTTGTAGTAAGTCAGAAAGTGAAAGACACATATCCTATGATATCACTTATAGGTGTTACCTAAAAATTGATACCAGTGAAGGTATTTCCACAGAGAAAGGCAATCACAGATTCATTAAACAAACTTATGGTTTACCAATGGAAAGGTGTGAGGATTGGATACATTATGATGTCAGAGTTAACAGAGATATACAAACACAGGTGAAGTATACAATCATCAAAGCCCTACGGAATACCAAGAGAAGACTACTCAACATTGTGTCATAACCTAAAATGGGAAAAGGATCCAAAGAAGAAAAGAGATATGTATATGTGGAAAACAACCACATCTTGCACACCTAGAACAAGCAAAACATTGTAATCACACTTGCTGTGATAAACAATGAAAATTAAATTTAAGAAACGAACAATATTTAGTGAGATATAAACTTAAGGGGCTTTTTCCTGGCCCATTCCATTCTAATTTACAACCTAGAACAGGACTTCCATTGAGGCACTGTTGCCCTAGTAACCAGATTTGGTTAATGAGAACTGCTGCCGCCTTGTGGCCGTTTCACACAACAGCAGCTCTAAACCCAGCGCTAATGGTTACTTGATAGTCAAAATAATTGCAGGCCTGTAAATGACACCTGCCCTCAAAACAATCCTTGGGTCTTAAATCGAGCAAAAATCTCAAAAGACGTCCATATTTCAAAACGACAATTTCAAGAGACATACTTTATGCACATTTTATATTCTGTTTGTTTTTTTGTTATAGAAAACGGCCTGGAAAAATGCTCAACGTCAGGAATCAATAAAGCCATGCAAATCCAGTATAGAAATACGTTCACCTCACAGCCGTCAGAAGGATCATCAGCAAAAAAGTCTACATAGTATAAATGCTGAAGGGGTTTTAGAAAACTGTGTACCCTCTAGCTGCTGATGGGATGTAACCTGGTAACAGCCAGTACTGAGAACAGAATGGAGGTGTGCTTAAAGGTAAAAATTGAGCTACTATGTGATCTGGTAGGCCCACTGATGGGCCTATCAACTGAGTAGACCTGAATCAAAAAGACACAGGCTGGCAATCCTGCACTGCAGCAACATGTACCAGAGCCAAGAGCTGGAAGAAGCAAAAATGTCCATCAACAGAAATAGGCAGCAAGAAGAAGTCGTCCATGTACAAAATGAAATATTAGCCATGGAAAAGCATGGAACAGTGCCGTTGGCACCACCATAGAAGGACCTAGAGATAATCACCCAACTTGAAGTAAGAAAGATACCGAAAGACAGATATCCTGTTACATCACTTATAGGTGTTACATAAATATTGATATCCGTGAAATAATTTCCAAGAGAAGGACACTCATAGATTCAGAAAACCAAATTATGTTTAAGCAAATGGAAAGGTGTAAGGAATGTGTGAATTAGGATATGGGGGTTAACAGACATGTACTAATATATAATATATAATCACAAAATAGCTATAGAATACCAAGAGAGGTCTACTCAACACTCTGTAATAACTTACACGGGAAAGGATCCAAAGATGAATAGATCTATACATAGACATAATGAAGCAGATTCTGTACACCTAGAACACACACAATTTTCTCAAATTTGCTCTTATAATTAATAAAAATTAAATTTAAAAAACAAACAAGAATTATGGAGATATAAGCTCTTGGGCATTTGCCCTGACACATTCCACTCTAATTTGCAGCCTACAAACACGATTTCCAGGAGAGATCTGTTGCCCAAAAACCCAGAATTGGAAACGTAGGAATGCTGTCGCCTTGTGCCATTTCCCGCAAGAGCGGCTTTATAACCACAGGTAACTGTCACTTAACATTCACAAGGACTCTGGGTTGTAAAGCACACTTGCCATCAACACTTGTGCTGAGGTATGGAATGGCCAAAAAAATTCAAATCTGACAAATTTTTCAAGGAGATATTATGAAGAGGTAAATTTTACTCACTATTTTTCAAAAAAAAATTGGATAAAAGCTCAACATCAGGTATTATTAGACTCATGCAAATCTAGCCTACAAAAAGGTTTCAACTCACGCAAGGCAACTACCATCAGCCAAAAGTCTACAAACAATAAACGCTGAAGGTGTTTTAGAGAACTGTGTATCCTCTAACTGCTTGTGAGATGTAAAGTGGTAAGATCTGGTAATGAGAACAGAAAGGAGCTGCGTTTAAAAGTAAAAATTGAGATGTCATTCGATCCAACACGCTCACCACTGGGCCTATCACCTAAGCGCCGAATCGAGAAGACACACGCTGACAAACCTGTACTGAAGTAATACTGAAAACAGCCAGGACATGGAAGCAGCAAAAATGTCAGTTAACAGATGAATGGACAAAGAAGAAGTGGTACATGTACCTAATGGAAGATTAGCTTTCAAAAAAAATGAACAATGTCCTTTTCATGACTACAGGTGAGTCTAGAAATAATCATATTATGTGAAGTCAAAAGTGTATGATATATATCCTATGATATAAATTATAAATGTTTTCTTAAGATTCCTACCAATGAACATATTTCCAAAGGAAAAGACACTCAGAGACGTATAAAACAAACTAATGGTTAACCAAAATGAAAGGTGGGAGGATGGGTAAATTAGGATTCTGGGGTTAACATACATACACTAATATATGTTATAAGTATATGAACTTATATAAAATATACAAATTATATAATCATTAATATATATATATTATATAATCACCAAACACCTACCAAATACCAAGGGAGCTCTACTCAACACTCTGTAATATCCTACATGGTAACAGGATCCAATGATGAACAGATATATGTATGAAAAATTGATCCTAATTGGTACATCCAGAGAATCACAACACTCTAATAAAATTTACTCCAATAGGGGCTTCCCTAGTGGCGCAGTGGTTGAGAATCTGTCTGCCAATGCAGGGGACACGGGTTCGAGCCCTGGTCTGGGAGGATCCCACATGCCACAGAGCAACTAGGCCCATGAGCCATAACTACTGAGCCTGCGCATCTGCAGCCTGTGCTCCACAACAAGAGAGGCCGCAATAGTGAGAGGCCCACGCACCTCGATGAAGAGTGGTCCCCGCTTGCCACAACTAAGGAAATCCCTCGCACAGAAACGAAGACGCAACACACAGCCAAAAATAAATAAATAAATATTAAAGGCAAAGAAGAAAGGGGAAATTGTAGATCGAGGAAGGATCTAGTTTTAAAAAAATTTACTCCAATAAGAAACATAAAATAAATTTAGAAAACAAACAGAAGTAGGAGACATAAGCTTTTGGGAGTTTGTCCTGGGACATTCCACTACAATTTGCAACCTAGGAACTCAACTTCCAGGAAGGCTCTCTTGTCCTTGTAACCAAAGTTGGGAATGTAGAAATCTGCCGCCTTGTGGTCAATTCCCGCAACAGCAGCTTTAATCTCAGCGCTATTGGTCATTTAATATTCGCAAAGACTGCACGGCTTTAAATGACACCTGCCCTCAAAAAATATCTTGCGGTCAGGAATGGACATTAATATGCAAAACAGTAGAAAATCCAGAGAAGACAATTTCAAGAGGTAAATTTCCTCACAGTGTTTCTTTTTTTAAGGACATGAAAAAATGTTCAACATCAAGAATTATTAGGGACATGCAATTTTAAACTACAAAAAGGTATCAGCTCACAATAGTCTGAATGGCCATCAGAGAAAAATGTCTACAAACAATAAATGCTGAATGGGTTTCTGAGAACTCATATGCTGTTGCTGGGATGGAAACTGGTAACAGCCACTAATCAGAACAGAATGAAGGTGCCTTTAAAAGGTAACAATTGAGCTGCTATGTGATCCTGCCAAAACACTAATGGGCCTGTAACCTGAGAACACGAGAATTCAGAAATACCCAGGTACCCAATAATGCTCTTCAGCGATACTTACAATAGCCAGACATGGATGCAAGCAAAACGTTCAAAAATAGATGAATGGGCAAAGCAGTGGTACATGTACACAATTGAATATTAGCCATGGAAGTGATGAAACAATGCCTTTTGCATCACCACTGATGAACCTAGGGGTAATCATACTACGTAAAGTAAGTCACAAAAAGAAAGACAAATATCCGATGACATCATTTACTAGTGTTATCTAAAAATTGATACCCATGAACATATTTCCACTGTGAAAGACCCATACAGACTTTGAAAATGGTGAAAGGAGTGGAAAAATTAGGATGTTGGGGTTAACATGCATTTAATAATTCATATAAAATATATAATCAAGAAGGACCTACTGGATGCCAAGGGAGGTCTACTCAACTCTCTCTAATGACCAACATGGGAAAGAATCTAAACCTGATTAGATATATGTATACATATGAATGAACCAGCTTCTTTACACCTAGAAAAAACACAACATTGTAATCAAATTTACTCTGATAAGAAATAAAAATTAAATTAAACAAGAAGTAATGTGACACAAGATTTTGGGTATTTGTCCTGGCACTTTACACTCCAATTTACACTCTAGAAAGAGGAATTCCACTAAGCCAATGTTTTACCGAGCAATCAAGTTGAGTATGAATAAATTCCACTGCCTTGTTGCCCTTTCCTGCAACTGCAACTTTAAAAACAATGCTTATGTGTACTTAATATTCAGAAGAACTGTTGGGCTGTAAATGACACCCACAATCAGGAAATGTTCACGGGTAGATAAGCAAAATAAATTCCAAAGGAACAGACTTTCAAGATCCTATTTCAATAAGTAAATTTTACACTGTTTAAAAGAAAAGCACTTGAAAAGATGTTCTAATTCCTATATTATTAGCGTCATGGAAATCAAAACTACAATGAGGGATCACTTCACATGAGTAAGAATAGCCACGACTGAAACGTCTACGAACAGTAAATGCTTGAGAGGCTGTAGAAAAAAGAGAACCCTCCTATGCTGCTGTTGGGATCTAACATGGTAACAGCCACTATAAATAAGAGTATGAAGGTGCCTTTACAAGGTAAATTTAGAGGTACCATATGATCCAGCTGTCCCACTCCCAGGCGTATAACAGGAGAAAACCAGAATTGGAAAACACACATGCACCCATATGTGTACCACAGCACAATTTACAATGTCTAAGACATGGAAGCAACCAAAATATCCATCAGCAGATGGACGGATAAAGAAGTGGTACATGTTCACAGTGAAATATTACTCAAAAATGAAAAGAATGAAGGAAGGCCATTTGCAGCATTATAGATAGAATTAGAGATAATCATACTAAGTGAAGTAAGTCAGAAAGAGAAAGTCAAATATCATATGATACTACTTATAGCTGAAATTTAAAAATTGATACCAATGAACTAATTTACAAGAGAGAAACAGGGACTTTCCAGGTGGTTCAATGGTTAAGAATCCGAGCTTCCAATTCAGGGGGCATGGGTTCGATCCCTGGTGTTGGGAGAAGTAATATCACACATGCCTTGCAGTACAGCCAAAAAAATAAAATAAAAGAGAGAGAAACAGACTTAGAAAACAAACTTATGGTTACCCAATGAGAAAGGTGGGTGGACGGAATAAATCAGGAAGCTGGGGAAAATATTTACACACTAATACATATAAGACAGTTTATCAACAAGGACCTACTGCATAACAAAGGGAGTCTACTCAACACTCTCTAATAACCTATATGGGAAAAGAATCTGAAGATGAATAGACATATGAATATACATAACTGAACAAGATTCTGTACGCCTACCACAAACAGAATATTTTAAATCAACTCTACTCCAATAAAAAAGAAAAATTAAATTAAAACAAAAACAAGAAGTAACAAAACAGAAGATTTGGGGTGTTTGTTCTGCCACAGCTCACACTAATTTGCAATCCAGGAGCCCGTCTTCCACAGTAGGTCTGGTTACCCAAGAAACCAGAGAGGGGCATGAAGGAAATCCTATCATCTGTGCCCATTTCCACAACAGCAACTTTAAAACATGTGCTTATGGGCACTTCATATTCACAAGGACTGCCAGGGTGTAAATGACACCTGCCCTTAACAAATGTCCTGTGGTAGTTATCGAGCAAAAGTTCAAAATAGTCAGACTTTCAAAAAGCCAATGTCAGCTGTAACTTTTTCTCACAGTGTTAAAAAAAACACATGCAAAGATGCTCAAAATCTCGAATTATTAGACACATGCAAATCAAAACTACAACAAAGTATCACCTCACAGTCAGAATGGCCATCATCAAAAAGTTTACAAACCATAAATGCTGGAGAGGACATGGAGAAAAGGGAACCCTCCTATGCTGTTGGTGAGATGTAAGCTGGTAACAGACACTATAAAGTACAGTATGGAGATGCCTTTTAAAAGTAAAAATAGAGCTACCATATCATCCAGCAGTCTTACTTCTGGGTGTACATCTGTAGAAAGCCAGGAATGAAAATGACAAATGCACCCAAACCCAAACATGCACTGCAGCACTGTTTACAATAGCCAAGACATGGAGGTAACCAAAATGTCCATCAACAGATGAATGGTTAATGAAGAAGTGGTATATGTACACAATCAAATATTACTCAGAAATGAAAAAGCATGATCATCTCTAGGTCCATTCCTGTTGCTGCGAATGGCATTATTTCATTCTAAGTGAAGTAAGTCAGATAGAAAAATACAAATATCATATGATATCACTTATAGTAGAGTCTAAAAAATGATAGAAATGAACAAATTTATAAAACAGAAACAAACCAACAGACTTCAGATATCCTTCAGGGAGAAAAAATTTTAAATGTTTCCAACCACTAAATGTAAGCAATAAATAACATTGTAAAGTATTAATTCTCCCCAAATTAACCTATACCAGGCATTAGCAAACTAAATCTGGAGATCACATCCAGCCTATCACCTTCTTTTGTAAATTAAATTTAATGAATGACCCACAAGAAAACCCATAATGAGATGTCATGTCACACCTCTCAACGTGGCTATTATTCCAAAGTCTACAAATATGAAATGTTGTTCATGACATGGAGAAGGGAATCCTAGTACACTGTGGGTGGGATTGTAAGTTGGTACACCCACTATGAAAAGAATATGGAGGTCCTGAGAAAAGCTAAAAGTAGAACTATCATATTAGCCGGGAATTCCACTGCTTGGTATACGTCCAAAGAAAATGAAGACACCAATTTGACAAGATACATGCATCCCAATGTTCATAGCAGCATTATTTAAAATTGCCAACATATGGAAGCAAACTAAATGTCCATCAACAGATGAGTGGATAAAGAAGATGTGGTATGTATACACAATAGACTATTACTCAGCATTAAAAAGGATCAAATTCTGCCATTTGCAACAACGTGGATAGGCCTAGAATATTTATACCTACTTAAGGTGGAGAAGGACAAATACACTATGCTCTCACTTCTCTGTAGAATCTAAAAATACAAGAAAGGTATGTATATAACAAAACAGAAATAGATTCACAGAGAACAAATTAGTGGTTACTGGTGGGGCGAGTAAAAGGGGGAGGGAAAAACAGTAGGTTGTTTCTCTAAATCCAGTACCCCTGTGTATGAACTAAACAAACAAGGATATATATACAATACAGGGAAATATAGCCATTATTGTGTAATCACTTTAGTGGAGCCTGATCTATAAAAATATTCAATCCATACATTGTACCCCTGAGACTAATGGAATATTGTAAATCAACTATACTTCAATTTAAATAATCCATAGGGTGGCTGAATGGATTAAAGAAATTTCAATTATACTGTGTACAAGATATTCATGTTAACTTCTAATCCATATATAGCATAAAATTGAAAGATTGGGGAAAAAATACTCCATGAAAATGATACTTGACTGACTAGTCTATTATGAGGTAAAAAAGACTTGAAGTCCAACCTCTCAAAGGAAAGAAGGTTATCATATAATGATAAATGGATTAATTCATCAAGAAATCATGACAAGGGCTTCCCTGGTGGAGCAGTGGTTGGGAGTCCGCCTGCCGACGCAGGGGATGTGGGTTCGTGCCCTGGTCTGGGAAGATCCCACATGCATCTGGGCCCGTGAGCCATGGCCGCTGGGCCTGTGCGGCCGGAGCCTGTGCTCCACGGCAAGAGAGGCCACAGCAGTGAGAGGCCCGCATACCCCCCCAAAAAAAAAAAAAAAATGAAATCATGACAATTATAAATATGTATGTATCCAGCTTTGCAGCCTCTCAACATATAAAGAATATATTAACCCACGTGAAGGGGAAAATGTGCAGAAATAAAATAATGGTAAGAAACATCGATACCCAACTTTCAACACTGTATAGATCATCTGGACATAATATCAATCAGGAAACACTGAACCTGAACACACACTTGATATCAAATGAACAAAACATACATCTACAGTATATTCCACTCAACAGCAGCAAACTTTCCATTGTTCTTAAGTACACATAGAACATTGCCTAGGGTAGATCCTATGTTAAGCCACAAAACAAGTCTTCAAAAATCCAAGAATATTGAAATCATATCAGGGATCATTTCCAACCACAATGGTATGAAACTGATATTCAATATTAAAAAAATAATTGAAAATTAAAGAACACTTAGAAATTGAACAATAAGCTCCTGAATAGCCAATGCATACAGGAATAAATCAAAACGGAAATTTAAAAGAAATCTTAAAGCAAACCAAATTGGAAACACAAAGTACCTAAATTTATGGAATACAGGAACAAGACTGCAATTCAAAGAGTTATGTTTACAGTAATAAACGCATATATTTTCAAAGAATTCTTGAGAGGGGATCAAGATGATAGAGTAGGAAGATACTGAGCTCCCTTCCTGCCAAAGACACACCCAAATTACAACAACTTACACGGAAATTATCTCTGAAGACTAGCAGGGAACGTTTTCCACAACTAAAGATATAAGGAAGGAGAAACCACAAGGCAGGTAGGAGGACTGGAAACACAGTCTAATTGGAGCCCACACATGGAGCACAGTGACCCACAGCTGGAAGATATCACAATTGCATAGGTCCTCCACATGGAGGGAAAGGTATGAGCCTGGCATTAGGATGCTCAGCCCAGGGTTCCTGCACTGGAAGAAAAGAACATAACAGGTCTGGCTTTGAAAACTTGCAGGGCTTATTTTCAGAAAATCTGGAGGCTAAAGGAAACTGAGACTGCTCTCATAGGGCACACACAAATCTCACATGTTCTCAGTCCCTGTGCAGAGCCAATAGAGTGAAAGACACGTGTGTCAGACCCACTTGCTAATCTTGGAGAGCTTCTTGGAAAGGCAAGAGGCAGCTGGGACTCCCTCTAGGAACTGAGACATTGGCAAGCAACATTTTAGAGTCTTCCCTGGAACTGATTAGAATCGGGCCTGCCCCATTTACCACCATGCCCATAGCACTCCTGCACCAGAAGACCTCACAACCAGACACACTGGGGGCCTACGCTGTCCACCTGTGCACCTGGAGCACCACACAGCCACCCATAATGGAGGGCTGCCTTGGATATCAGCACACCCATGGCAATCACATACTGCAGGGGCTCACAGCCATTTAGGCCAGAGTCCAACACCACCTACCAGCTTGTCTACAACTGTTGGCCCTGCTGTAAGAGAAAGATGTGTGCAGCCCACACAGGGGACATCCCTGGAGCATGTGGCTCTGCTGGCCAGAAGACAATGTGCTGCTGGGCTCTATCAGTCATCTCCTATATAAGGCTATTTCTCTGAGACCCGGGAATGTAACAACCTGAACCTAATGAATAAAGATGCACAGAGAATTAGGAAACATAAGGAAACAGAGGAATATGTTACAAATGAAGTAACAAGACACGACATCAGAAAAAGAACTGAATAAAACAGGGATAAGCATTCTACCCGATAAAAAACGTGTTCACAGTAATGATTATAAAGACGCTCACCCAAGTCAGGAGAAGACTAGATAGACATAGTGAGAATTTCAACAAAGAGTAATAACATGTCAAAAAAACAAAACAGTGAACAATACAATAAAAGAGATTAAAACACACACAAACCACACACACACAAACACACACACACGTACATGAGAGAAGCCACATTATACTGTATGATACAGAAGAACAGATCAGTGAAATGGAAAAGAGAGTAGTGAAAATCACCCAAACTGAATAGCACAAAGTAAAAGCAATTAAGACTATACGTAAAGGGACCTCTGAGACAACATCAAGAATATTAACATGAGCATTACAGGGGCCCCAGAACGACGAGAAGAGAGAAATGGGCAGATAACTTATTGGAGGATAGAGTAACTGATAACTTTCCTAACCTGGGGAAGGAAACACACATCCAGGTCCAGGAAAAACAGAGTCCCAAACAAGATGAAGACAAACAGGTCCACACCAAGACATATTATAAAGCTCCAAATATTTAAAAGTTTAAAGAGTGATCACAGAGGCAGTGAAATAAAAGGGTCTAGTTATGTTCAAGGTATTCCCATAAGACTGTCAGATGACTTCTCAGCACAATTTTCAGACTAGGAAGGAATGATAGGATATAATCAATGGGCTAAAAAGAAAAAGTCTACAACAGGAATACTCTACCAGCAAGATTATGATTCAGAATTGCACGAGAGGGCTTCCATGATGTCACAGTGGTTGAGAATCTGCCTGCCAATGCAGGGGACATGGATTCGAGCCCTGATCCAGGAAGATCCCACATGCCACAGAGCAACTAAGCCTGTGTGCCACAACTACTGAAGCCTGAGCACCTAGAGTCCATGTTGCACAACAAGAAGAGCCACTGCAATGAGAAGCCCATGCACCACAACGGCCCATGCACCACAACGAAGAGCAGCCTCCTCTTGCCACAACTAGAGAAAAGCCCACGCACTGCAATGAAGACCTAATACAGCCAAAAATAAATAAATAAATTTATGGAGGAAAGAAAGAATTGAAGGAGAGATCAAGAGTTTCCAAGACTAGCAAAAGCTAACAGAGTTCATCACTAATAAAACAGCCTTATATGCAATGTTGAAGGAATTTACTTAAGCTTAAAAGAAATCTCACTAATTATTGATAGTAACAAGAAAAAAACAAAAGTAAAAATCTCACTGAGAAACCTATACATAGAGTAAGGGTAATAGATCAAACATTTTTTAAGCTTCTGTAAAGTATAAAAGACAATAGTAGTATGTTTTTTTAAAAAAAAGAAAGGGCCCAAATAAATCAGAAATGAAAGTGATTATGTTACAAGAGACACCACAGAAATACAAAGTATCGTAAGATACACACAGGGTAACTCAGGGCTCAGACTGGACAGAACCCAGTCTCCCTTCCACTGTACATGAGTTACAGGAGCCTCAGGAACTGAGGAGGGGGTCCCTGAGGGGAGGCACACGATAGAAGATGTTAGGCATTAACCTGACTGTATTTATGCTAAACCTGCCTGAACTACATTCACATGAGATTGTTTTGTCCTGAATGTACATTGGCACCTTTAGTCTGAACTGCAGATCTTTGGCTTCACCACCTCCACTGACAGCATTAGCTTCACCTGCTGTGGACCATCTCCTATAGGATTTCTAGAACCACAAAGCATCGAAGTTTCACAGGACATAGAGTCTGTGAGACTCCACTCAGAGTCTCAACCCCACTCAGAGATGTAGAGTCACAACCCCACTCAGAGACGTAGAGTCACAACAGAGACTACACTCTTGGAGGACACACACAGTAGTGTGCACATCAGGACCCAAGGAAGGAGCAGTGACCCCATAGGAGACTGAGCAGACCTACCTGCTAGTTTTAGAGGGTCTCCTGCAGAGGTGGGGGGGTGACTGTGGCTCACTGTGTGGACAAGGACACTGGGAGCAGAAGTTCTGGGAAGTTCTCCTTAGCATGAGCCCTCCGAGAGTCCTTAGGTAGCCCCACCAAAGAGCCAGGTAGGCCACAGTCCTGGGTCGCCTCAGGCCAAACAACGAACAGAGAGGTAACTCTGCCCCATGCATCAGCAGACAAGCGGATTAAAGTTTTATTGAGCTCTGCCCACCAGAGCAACACCCAGCTCCACCCACCACCAGTCCCTCACATCAGGAATGCTGCCCAAGCCTCAAAGATAGACTCATCCAGCAGAGGGCAGACAGCAGAAGCAAGAAGAACTACAATTCTTCAGCCTGTGGATGGAAAACCACATTCACAGAAAGATAGGCAAAATGAAAAGGCAGAGGAATTTGTACCAGATGAAGGAATAAGATAAAACCCCAGAAAAACAACTAAATGAGGTGGAGATAGGCAACCTTCCAGAAAAAGAATTCAGAATAGTGATAGTGAAGATGATCCAAGACCTTGGAAAAAGAATGGAGGCAAAGATCGAGAAGATGCAAGAAATAGTTAACAAAGACCTAGAAGAATTAAAGAACAAACAAACAGAGATGAACAATACAATAACTGAAACGAAAAATACACTGGAAGGGAGCTTCCCTGTTGGCACAGTGGTTGAGAGTCCACCTGCCAATGCAGGGGACGCAGGTTCGTGCCCTGGTCTGGGAAGATCCCACATGCCACAGAGCGTCTGGGCCCATGAGCCATGGCTGCTGAGCCTGCGTGTCCAAAGCCTGTGCTCCACAATGGGAGAGGCCACAAAAGTGAGAGGTCCGTGTACCACAAAAAAAAAAAATACACTAGAAGGAATCAATAGTAGAATAATTGAGGCAGAAGAACGGATAAGTGGCCTAGAGACAGAAAGGTGGAATTCACAGCTGCAGAAAAGAATAAAGAAAAAAGAATGAAAAGAAATGAAGACAGCTTAAGAGACCTCTGGGATAACATTAAATGCAACAAAATTTGCATTATAGGGGTCCCAGAAGGTGAAGAGAGAGAGAAAGGACCCGAGAAAATATTTGAAGAGATTATAGTCGAAAACTTCCCTAGCATGGGAAAGGAAATAGTAGCCACCCAAGTCCAGAAAGCACAGAGAGTCCCAGGCAGGATAAACCCAAGGAGAAAAATGCTGAGACACATAATAATCAAACTGACAAAAATTAAAGACAAAGAAAAATTATTGAAAGCACAGGGGAAAAATGACAACATACAAGGGAACTCCCATAAGGTTAACAGCTGATTTCTCAGCAGAAACTCTACAAACCAGAAGGGAGTGGGCTGATATATTTAAACTGATGAAAGGGAAGAACCAAAATAACTCTACACAGCAAGATCTCATTCAGATTCGATGGAGAAATCAAAAGCTTTACAGACAAGCAAAAGCTAAGAGAAATCAGCACCACCAAACTAGCTCTACAACAAAGGCTAAAGGAACCTATCTAAGTGGGAAACACAAGAGAAGAAAAGAATCTATAAAAATAAACACATAACAATTAAGAAAATAGTAATAGGAATATACATATCAATATTTACCTTAAGTGTGAATGGATTAAATGCTCCAAACAAAAGACACAGTCTTGCTGAATGGATACAAAAACAAGATCAATATATATGTTGTCTATAAGAGACCTATTTCAGACCTAGGGAAACATACAGACTGAAAGTGAGGGGATGGAAAAGGATATTCCATGCAAATGAAAATCAAAAGAAAGCTGGAGTAGCAATACTCATATCAGATAAAATAGACTTTAATATAAAGAATGTTACAAGAGACAAGGAAGGACACTACATAATGACCAAGGGATCAATCCAGGAAGATATAACAATTATAAATATATATGTACCCAACATAGGAGCACCTCAATACATAAGGCAACTGCTAACAGCTGTAAAAGAGAAAATCCACAGTAACACAATAATAGCAGGGGACTTTAACACTTTACTTACACCAATGGAGATCATCCAGACAGAAAATTAATAAGAAAACACAAACTTTAAATGACACAATAGACCAAATAGATTTAATTGATATTTATAGGACATTCCATCCAAAACCAGCAGATTACATGTTCTTCTCAACTTCACGCAGAACATTCTCCAGGATAGATCACATCTTGGGTCACAAATAAAGCCTCAGGAAATTTAAGAAAACTGAAATCATATCAAGCATCGGTTTCGACCACAAGGTTATGAGATTACAAATCAATAACAGGGAAAAAATACGTAAAAAACACAAACACATGGAGGCTTAACAATACATCACTAAATAACCAAGACATCACTGAAGAAATCAAAGAGGAAATCAAAAACAACCTAGAGACAAATGACAACAAAAACATGATGATCTAAAACCTATGGGATGCAACAAAAGCAGTCCTAAGAGGGAAGATTATAGCAATACAAGCCTACCTCAAGAAACCAGAAAACTCTCAAATAAATAATCTAAACTTACACCTAAAGGAATTAGAGAAAGAAGAACAAAACCCAAAGTTAGTAGAAAGAAAGAAATCATAAAGATCAGAGCAGAAATAAATGAAATAGAAACAAAGAAAACAATAGCAAAGATCAATAAAACTAAAAGCTGGTTCTTTGAGAAGATAAACAAAAATGATAAACCGTTAGCCAGACTCAAGGAAAAGAGGGAGAGGACTCAAATCAATAAAATTAGAAGTGAAAAAGGAGAAGTTGCCACAGACACCACAGAAATACAAAGCATCCTAAGAGACTTCTACAAGCAACTCTATGCCAATAAAATGGACAACCTGGATGAAATGGACAAATTCTTAGAAAGATATAACCTTCCAAGACTGAAACAGGAATAAATAGAAAATATGAACAGACCTATCACAAGTAATGAAATTGAAACTGTGATTAAAAATCTTCCAACAAACAAAAGTCCAGAAACAGATGGCATCAGAGGTGAATTCTGTCAAATATTTAGACAAGAGCTAACACCCAACCTTCTCAAACTCCTCAGAAATTTGCAGGGAAAGGAACACCCCCAAACTCATTCTATGAGGCCACCATCACACTGACACCAAAAACAGACACTGATACTACAAAAAAAGAAGAGTAGAGACCAATATCACTGATGAATATAGATGTAAAAATCCTCAACAAAATACTAGGAAACAGAATTGAACAACACATAAAAAGGATCATACACCATGATCAGGTGGGGTCTATCCCAGGGATGCAAGGATTCTTCAATATACACTAATCAATCAATATGATACACCATATTAACAAATTGTAGAATAAAAATATCATCTCAATAGATGCAGGAAAAGCTTTTGACAAAATTCAACACCAATTTATGATTAAAAAGTCTCCAGAAAGTGAACATAGAGGGAATCTACCTCAACATAATAAAGGCCATATATTACAAACCCAAAACAAACATCATTCTCAATGGTGAAAAACTATAAGAATTTCCTCTAAGATCAGGAACAAGACAAGGATGTCCACTCTCACCAGTATTGTTCAACATAGGTTTGGAAGTCTTAGACACAGCAATCAGAGAAGAAAAAGAAATAAAAGGAATACAAATTGGAAAAGAAGTAAAATTTTCACTGTTTGCAAATGACATGATACTACACAGTGAATCCTAAAGATGACACTAGAAAATTACAAGAGCTAATCAATGAATTTGATAAAGTTTCAGGATACAAAATTAATGCACAGAAATCCCTTGCATTCCTCTACACTAACAATGAAAGATCAGAAAGAGAAATTAAGGAAACAATCCCATACACCATTACAATAAAACGAATAAAATATGTAGGAATGAACCTACCTAAGGAGGTCAAAGTCCTATACTCAGAAAACTATAAGACACTGCTGAAAGAAATCAAAGATGATATAAACAGATGGGAGTATTAACCATATGCTTGGATTAGAAGATTCAATACTGTGAAAATGACTATACTACCCAAAGCCATCTACAGATTCAATGCAATCCCTATCAAATTATCAGTGGCATTTTCTACAGAACTAGAACAAAAAAACCTTAAAATTTGTATGCAGACACAAAACACCCCGAATAGCCAAATCAGTTTTGAGGGAATTTAAAAGAGCTGGAGGAATCAGACTTCCTGACTTCAGACTATACTACAAAGCTACAGTAATCAAGACTATATTGTACTGGCAGCAAAACAGAAATATAGATCAATGGAACAGGAGAAAGCCCAGAGATAAACCTACATATCTATGGCTAACTCATCTATGACAAAGGAGGCAAGGATAAACAATGGAGAAAAGACAGTCTCTTCAGTAAGTGGTGCTGGGAAAACTGGACAGTTACACATAGAAGAATGAAATTAGAACATCCATAACACCATACACAAAAATAAACTCAAAACAGATTAGAGATCTAAATGTTAAGACCAGACGCTATTAAACTCTTAGAAGAAAACATAGGCAGAACACTCTATGACATAAATCACAACAAGATCCTATTTGACCCACCTCCTAGAGAAATGGAAATAAAAACAAAAATAAACAAATGGGACCTAATGAAACTTAAAAGCTTTTGCACAGCAAAGGAACACATAAAGAAGACGAAAAGACAACCCTCAGAATGGGAGAAAATATTTTCAAATGAAGCAAATGACAAAGGATTAATCTCCAAAATTTACAAGCAGCTCATGTAGCTCAATATCACAAAAACAAACAACCCAATCCAAAAATGGGTAGAAGACCTAAATAGACATTTCTCCAAAGACGATATACAGGTTTCCAACAAACACATGAAAGGATGCTGAACATCACTAATCGTTACAGAAATGTAAATCAAAACTACAGTGAGGTATCACTCACAGCAGTCAGAATGGCAATCATCAAAAAATCTACAAAAAATAAATGCTGGATAGGCATTTATTGGAGAAAAGGGAACACTCTTTCAGTGTTGGTGGGAATGTAAATTGATATAGCCACTAGGGAGAACAGTATGGAGGTTCCTTAAAAAACTAAAAATAGAAGTACCATACGACCCAGCAATCCAACTACTGGGCATTTACCCTGAGAAAACCATAATTCAAAAAGAGTTATGTTCAACAATGTTCATTGCAGCTCTATTTACAATAGCCAGGACATGGAAGCAACCTAAGTGTCCATCGACAGATGAATGGATAGAGAAGATCTGACACATATATACAATGGAATATTACTCAGCCATAAAAAGAAACAAAACTGAGTTATTTGTAGTGAGATGGATGGACGTAGAGACTGTCCTACACAGTAAAGTAAGTCAGAAAGAGAAAAACAAATACCGTGTGCTAACGCAGATATATGGAGTCTAAAGAAAAAAAAAGTTTATGAAGAACAAGGGGCGGGACAGAATTAAGGACACAGATGTACAGAAAGGACTTGAGCACATGAGGAGGAGGAAGGGTAAGCTGGGACAAAGTGAGAGAGTGGCATGGACATATATACATTACCAAATGTAACATCGATAGCTACTGGGAAGAAGCCACATAGCACAGGGAGATCAGATCAGTGCTTTCTGAACACCTAACGTGGTGAGATAGAGACAGTGGGAGAGAGATGCAAGAGGGAGGGCATATGGTGGTATATATATAGCTGATTCACTTTGTCATACAGCAGAAACTAACACTCCATTGTAAAGCAATTATACTCCAATAAAGTTGTAAAATGAAAAAAAAAAAGAAAGCCCAGAGATACACCTACATACAAATGGTCAATAATCTATGACACAGGAGGCAAGACTATACAATGGAGAAAAGACAGTCTCTTCAATCAGTGGTTCTGGGGGAAATGGGCAGCTACATGTAACAGAATGAAATTAGAATACTCCCTAACACCATACAGAACAATAAATTCAAAATGGATTAGAGACCTTAATGTAAGACCGGAGAGTGTAAAACTCTTAGAGGAAAGAATAGGAAGAATACTCTGACATGAATCACAGCAAGATCTTTTTTGATCCACCTCCTGGAGTAATGCAATAAAAAAGAAAAATAAACAAATGGGACCTAATGAAACATAAAAGCTTTTGCAAAGCAAAGGAAAGTAAAAACAAGACGAAAAGACAACCCTCAGAATGGGAGAATATAGTTGCAAATGAATCAACAGACAAAGGATTACTCTCCAATAATATATAAACAGCACATGCAGCTCAATATTAAAAAAACAAACAACCCAATACAAAAATGGCAGAAGATCTAAATAGATATTTATTCCAAGAAGAGAGAGAGATGGCCAAGAAACACCTGAAAAGCTTCTCAACATCACTAATTATTAGAGAAATGCAAATCAAAACTACAATGAGGTATCACCTCACACCTGTTAGAATGGACATCATCAGAAAATCTACAAAAAACAAATGCTGGGGAGGGTGTGGAGAAAAGGAACCCTCTTGCACTATTGGTGGGAATGTAAATTGATACAGTCACTATGGAGAACAATATGGAGGTTCCTTAAAGAACTAAAAATAGAATTACCATATGATCCAGCAATCCCACTACTGGGCATATACCCAGAGAAAAACATAAACCAAAAAGACACATTCACCACAATGTTCATTGCAGCACTATTTACAATAGCCAGGTAATGGAAGCAACCTAAATGCACACAGACAGATGGATGGAAAAAGATGTTGTACATATATAAAATGGAATGTTACTCAGCCATAAAAAGGAATGAAATTGGGTCATTTGTACAGACGTCGATGGATCTAGAGACTGTCATACAGAGTGAAGTAAGACAGAAAGAGAAAAAGAAACATTGTATATTAATGCATATATGTGGAACCAAGAAAAATGGAACAGATGAACCGGTTTGCAGGGCAGAAATAGAGACACAGATGTAGAGAACAAACGTATGGACACCAAGGGGGGAAAGCCGTGGGGGGTGGTGCTGGGATGAATTGGGAGTTTGGGATTGACTTATATAAACCTATATGTATAAAATCGATAACCAGAAAGAACCTGCTGTATAAAAATAATAAAATTAGAAAATTTAAAAAATAAATAACCATACAAAAAGTAAAAGAGAAAAAAAGTTCTTCCATTCCCATACATGTATTTATATGAATGAATTATTTCCATCCCTAAATCTATAAATACAAAAAAGAGGAATAAAACCTACATTGAACCGAAAAAGAAAAAAAAAAAACAAACAACAGAACCCACCAGTTATAAACAGGAAAACACTATCAGGCACTTGCTCCAAAGGTAAAGAATCCTGAAGTTGGTCAGAGGTGGGTAATCGTCTCCCATGCAGCCAGTAGCACCCCCGCAAGGAGCGTCCTCATTGCAAAGCTGGGGGACCGTGCAGAGGCATCTCTGAGTAAACATGAGCTGAGATCCAGGCCCGCTGCTGGTGAACTGTTCCCACCCTTCCCAGGTAAAACACCTGAATGTGTGCAAGGACTTGAAAGCCTAGAGGAAGGGTCCTAGAGCCACACCAGCAACAGCACGCAAGCCGACTTGGTGCCTGCAGGCCAGCCAGGATGATCCTGGCCCCGGGTGCTCTTCTGGAAGCTTTCCATTTCCCTGCCTGAGATACGGCTCCTGCCCTGGCCCCCACTGCTTTTTTCTTTACTCACCTCTGCCCAGGGAGAAATTCCAGCAGCAGATATGGGTGACACATCCACTTCTTTAGCAGTTGGCAGCTTGGCAACTCCTGCAGAAAGCCCAGCAGCGCCCCACTCACACCAGGCCACCCACAAAACCGTGACCCCTCACTCCCTCCCACCAGCCCAGACCCGACACTGCTAATGGGGCAGAGGATATGGCGTCAGACACAGCGGCAGGGGCTCTTGCGGTCTGGAGCGGTGTTTATATTGACCTCAAACCAGGCACACCTGGGGAGGGCTGGCCGGCAGTGTCAGGTTGCCCAGGTCAGCCAATCCTCACCCCTCAGGGGCTCACAGCTGCAGAAAATGGACCTTGATGAACCGGCCAGGTCCAAGGAACAGGTGTGGGCTCTTGAGAGTCAGGATAGACAAGGGGCTGCAGCTCTGGCTTGTTTTCTAATCATTTAATCTGGCCCATGAGTGGGAGACAACTTCAAGAAGACCCTCTCCTAATGAGAGGAGCCCAGTAGTCAGGGAGAGGAGGAGTGGTTGGTGTAGACAGAGGCCTGCTGCCCCAGCTGCAGTGGAAGTCTCTGGAAGGCCAGGCGGAGGGAAGCCACACAGAGCGATGCCCAGTGTCACAGACCTGTCAGAGCTGCTGTTTGTTAGTTCAAGTCCTGCTCTGTGGTGCTCTGTGTCAGCCCTGAGCAACAGGTGAGCTGGGGGTGTTCTGCAATGGGGGCTATGTGCACGGTTCCTCTGTGCCCAGTCTTGCTGGGTACCTGCACAGGTGAGGTCCATATCCTGGGAGGGGCCTGACCAGGAGAGCCCAGTGGGCTGCTGGGTATCTGCACAGGTGAGCTCCATATCCTGGGAGGGGCCTGACCACGAGAGCCCAGTGGGCTGCTGGGTATCTGCACAGGTGAGCTCCATATCCTGGGAGGGGCCTGACCACGAGAGCCCGGTGGGCTGCTGGGTATATGCACAGGTGAGCTCCATATCCTGGGAGGGGCCTGATCACAAGAGCCCTGTGGGCTACTGGGTACTTGGTAAAGGACGTCAGGACAGTCATTGAAGCAACAGAATATACATCCAGTAGTTCCTAATTCCTACACCCTGATGGTCATTCTACCATCCACCAGGACATGGTATTCTGTATTAGACTTAGATGATGCCTTCTTCTGTATTACATTAGTCCCAGAGTCACAAGAAATTTTGAAGTAGCGAGGAGTCCAGCTGGTCTTATTGGCCCCCATCACTGCAGTGTCTGTAGGTTTTTCTATGGTGACAGTGTGATATACGGTTCCCCTGCCAAGCTTATTAACTCCCCTCTGGGTGCAGTAAATCCTGCAAGCAGTAGTCTGCTCTTTTGGGGCACACTCTTGTTTTCTGAGGAAATTCCACGTCAAGTGATGGTCACACGAGTCATCATGGGGGCCCGTTGCCCCCGGTTGACTCTCTGGATGTTGGAGTTGGAGGGCCTCCTCACTCGAGGTCAGTGTGCCCACAGAGCGACCCATGAAACTTCAGGGCATGGTGGGTGGTTAGGATCACCACGTGGGGTCCTTTTCCCTTAGGAGGGAGCTGGCTTTGCGGGCTGCTGATTTCCAGGTTCTTAGATACCCCCAGTATCCTGGCTGGATGGGGTGGCGGGCCAAGCCCTTGGTGACTGTAGCTTCTCCTACCTTGAGGGCATTCTTGCGTTGTTCCATTTAAAGTGGTCCCAGTTCTTGCACTAATACTCCAAGGGCGATACACCTTTGACCGGGAATGTGAAGGTCAAAGTGTTTAGTTAAATTAGGGAGTTCCAGGGCAAGGGTCTGAATTGACTGCTCTTTCCATTCCTTAAAGGCCACTTCTGGATTCTATTCAAAAGGATCATCCTCCTTTCCTTTCAATGTTTCATATAGGGGCCTAGCTATTAGACTGTAGTTAGGGATGCAGATGCAGCAAACCCCGGCCTCTCCAGGAACCCCTAAGCTGTCTTCTAGTTTTAGAAGGGGTAAGGCTGTGAATGGCTTTTTCCCTTTCGTAGGATGGGCTTCTCCGACCTTCTGTGAGAATGAAGCCCAGGCAGGTCACCTTAGTCTGTGATATTTGAGCCTTTTTCTTGGACACCTTCTATCCTTTATTGGCTAGGTAGTTCAGAGGCCTCCTTAGTAGGGCTGGCGATCAGAATGTCGTCTGAATATTGAAGGAGAGTTCCCTTTTCCAGAGGTAGAACTTTTAGTGCTTTAGCTAACGTTTCCCCAAAGATGGTGTGGGAAATTTTAAACACTTGGGGCAGGACCGCCCAGCAGTATTGTTTTTGTTGTATGTTGAGACCTGCCACTCACAAGCCAAAGTTTATTGTGACTCTGGGACTAATGGAATACAGATGAAGGCATAATTGAAGTCTAATACAGAATACCATGTCCTGGTGGGTGGTAGAATGACCAGCAGGGTGTAGGAATTAAGAACTACTGGATGTATATCCACGGTGGCTTCACTGACTGTGCTGACGTCCTTTACCAGATCCCCAGCAGCCCACTGGGCTGTCGTGGTCAGGCCCCTCCCAGGATACAGAGTTCCCCTGGGAAGGCACCCTGGCAAGGCTGGGCACACAGGAACCGTGCACATAGCCCTCATTGCAGAGCACCCCCAGCTCACCTGTCGCTCAGAGCTGACACAGAGCACCTCAGAGCAGGACTTGAACTAACAAACAACAGCTCCGACAGGTCTGTGACACTGGGCATTGCTCTGTGTGGCTTCCCTCCGCCTGGCCTTCCAGAGACTTCCACTGCAGCTGGGGCAGCAGGCCTCTGTCTACACCAACCACCCCTCCTCTCCCTGACTACTGGACTCCTCTCATTAGGAGAGGGTCTTCTTGAAGTTGTCTCCCACTCATGGGCCAGATAAAATGATTAGAAAACAAGCCAGAGCTGCAGCCCCTTGTCTATCCTGACTCTCAGGAGCCCACACCTTTTCCTTGGACCTGGCCGGTTCATCAAGGTCCATTTTCTGCAGCTGTGAGCCCCTGAGGGGAGAGGATTGGCTGACCTGGGCAGCCTGATACTGCCGGCCAGCCCTCTCCAGGTGTGCCTGGTTTGAGGTCAATATAAACACTGCTCCAGGCAGCAAGAGCCCCTGCAGCTGTGTCTGACGCCATATTCTCTGCCCCGTCAGCAGTGTCAGGGCTGGGCTGGTGGGAGGGAGTGATGGGCCACGGTTTTGTGGGTGGCCTGGTGTGAGTGGGGCTCTGCTGGGCTTTCTGCAGGAGTTGCCAAGCTGCCAACTGCTAAAGAAGAGGATGTGTCACCCATACCTGCTGCTGGAATTTCTCCCCGGGCAGAGGTGAGGAAGGAAAGAAGCAGTGGGAGCTGGGACAGGAGGGTATCTCAGGCAGGGAAATGGAAAGCTTCCAGAAGAGCACCCGGGGCCAGGATCATCCTGGCTGGCCTGCAGGTACCAAGTCGGCCTGCGTGCTGTCACTGGTGTGGCTCACCAGCCCCTCCTCTAGGCTGTCAAGTCCTTGTACCTATTCAGGTGTTTTACCTGGGAAGGGTGGGAACAGTTCAGCAGCAGCTGACTTGGGGCTCAGCTCACGTTTACTCGGAGATGCCTCGGCACAGCCCCCCAGCTTTGAAATGAGGATGCTCCTTGCGGGGGGGCTTCTGGCTGCATGGGAGTCGTTTCCCCACCTCTGAGCAGCTTCAGAATTGTTTACCACTGGAGCAAGTGCCCTGATAGGGGTTTCCTCTGTATAACTGGAGGTTTCTGGTTTTTTTTCTTTTTTGGTTCAAGGTAGATTTTATTACTCTTTTTTGTATTTATAGATATAAGCATGGAAATAATACATTCATATAAATACATGTATGTGAAAGGAAGAACTTTTAGTTCTGTTTTATTTTTTTAATCTTTTCATTTTATTTTATTTATATTTTTATACAGCATGTTCTTAGTGGCTATCTATTTTATACATATAAATGTATACATGTAAATCCCAATCCCCCAACTCATACCACCACCCCCCCCCACGGCTTTTCCGCCTTGGTGTCCATACATTTGTTCTCTACATCTGTGTCTCTATTTCTGCCCTGCAAACCGGTTCATCTGTTCCATTTTTCTTGGTTCCACATATATGCATTAATATACAATATTTCTTTTTCTCTTTCTGTCTTACTTCACTCTGTATGACAGTCTCTAGATCCATCGACGTCTGTACAAATGACCCAATTTCATTCCTTTTTATGGCTGAGTAACATTCCATTTTATATATGTACCACATCTTTTTCCCTCCGTCTGTCTGTGGGCATTTATGTTCCTTCCATTACCTGGCTATTGTAAATAGTGCTGCAATGAACATTGTGGTGAATGTGTCTTTTTGATTTATGTTTTTCTCTGGGCATATGCCCAGTAGTGGGATTGCTGGATCATATGGTAATACTATTTTTAGTTTTTTAAGGAGCTTCCATACTGTTCTCCATAGTGACTGTATCAATTTACATTCCCACCAATCGTGGAAGAGGGTTCCGTTTCTCCACACCCTCTCCAGCATTTGTTTGTAGATTTTCTGATGATGTCCATTCTAACAGGTGTGAGGTGATACCTCATTGTAGTTTTGATTTGCATTTCTCTAATAATTAGTGATGTTGAGCAGCTTTTCATGTGCATCTTAGCCATCTCTATGTCTTCTTGGGAGAAATGTCTATTTAGATCTTCTTCTCATTTTTGTATTGGGTTTTCTTTTTATCATTGAGCTTAATGAGTTGTTTATATATACTGGAAAAGATCCAGTGGCACAATCTGTTTGCCTGTGGTACTTATATATATACTGGAGATTAAACCTTTGTCCATTGATTCGTTTGCAAATATTTTCTCTTTTTCTGAGGGTTGTCTTTTCATCTTGTTCGTAGTTTCCATTGCTTTGCAAAAGCTTTTATGTTTCATTAGGTCACATTTGTTTAGTTTTCTTTTTTATTGCGTTACCCTAGTAGATGGATCATAAAAGATCTTGCTGTGATTTATGTCAGAGTATTCTTCCTATGTTTTCCTCTAAGAGTTTAATACTGTCCGGTCTTACATTAAGGTCTGTAATCCATTTTGAATTTATTTTTGGTGTTAGGGAGTGTTCTAATTTCATTCTTTTACATGTAGCTGGCCATTTTTCCTAGCACCACTGATTGAAGAGACTGTCTTTTCTCCATTATATAGTCTTGCCTCCTTTGTCATAGATTAGTTGGATATAGGTGTGTAGGTTTATCTCTGGACTTTCTGTCCTTTTTTTTTCATTTTACAACTTTATTGCAGTATAATTGTTTTACAATGGAGTGTTAGTTTCTCCTGTATAACAAAGTGAATCAGCTGTGCATATACATATATCACCATATCCCCTTCTTCTTGCATCTCCTTCCCACCCTCCATATCCCACCCCTTTCGGTGGTTACAAAGCACTGAGCTGATCTCCCTGTGCTATGTGGCTGCTTCCCAGTAGCTATCAGTGTTATATTTGGTAATGTATATATGTCCATGCCACTCCCTCACTTTGTCCCAGCTTACCCTTCCCCCTCCCTGTGTCCTCAAGTCCTTTCTGTACATCTGTGTCCTTAATCCTGTCCTGCCCCTAGGTTCTTCACAAGCTTTTTTTTTCTTTGTATTCCATATATCTCTGTTAGCATGTGGTATTTTTTTTCCCTTTCTGACTTACTTCACTGTGTAGGACAGACTCTAAGTCCATCCACCTTACTACAAATAACTCAGTTTTGTTTCTTTTTATGACTAATATTCCACTGTATATATGTGCCAGATCTTCTTTATCCATTCATCTGTCGATGGACACTTAGGTTGCTTCCATGTCCTGGCTATTGTAAATAGAGCTGCAATGAACATTGTTGAACATAACTCTTTTTGAATTATGGTTTTCTCAGGGTAAATGCCCAGTAGTTGGATTGCTAGGTCGTATGGTACTTCTATTTTTAGTTTTTTAATGAACCTCTATACTGTTCTCCCTAGTTGCTATATCGATTTACATTCCCACCAACAGTGCAAGAGTCTTCCCTTTTCTCCAATAAATTCCTCTCCAGCATTTGTTGTTTGCAGATTTTTTGATGATGGCCATTCTGACTCCTGGGAGGTGATACCTCACTGTAGTTTTGATTTGCATTTCTCTAATGATTAGTGATGTTCAGCTTCCTTTCATATGTTTGTTGGCAATCTGTATATCTTCTTTGGAGAAATGTCTATTTAGATCTTCTGCCCATTTTTGGATTGGGTTGTTTTTGTGATATTGAGCTACATGAGCTGCTTGTAAATTTTGGAGATTAATCCTTTGTCATTTGTTTCATTTGAGAACATTTTCTCCCATTCTGCGTGTTGTCTTTTCGTCTTATTTTCCTTTGCTGCACAAAAGCTTTGACGTTTCATTAGGTCCCATTTGTTTGTTTTTATTTCCACTTCTCTAGGAGGTGGGTCAAAAAGAATCTTGCTGTGATCTATGTCATAGAGTGTTCTGCCTATGTTTTCCTCAAGAGTTTTATAGTGTCGGGTCTTACATTTAGATCTCTAATGAATTTTGAGTTTATTTTTGTGTATGATGTTATGGAGTGTTCTAATTTCACTCTTTTACATGTAGGTGTCCAGTTTTCCCAGCACCACTTACTGAAGAGACTGTCTTCTCTCCATTGTGTATCCTTGCCTCCTTTGTCATAGATGAGTTAGCCATAGGTACGTAGTTTTATCTCTGGGCTTTCTATCCTGTTCCATTGATCTATATTTCTGTTTTGGTGCCAGTACCACATAGTCCTGATTAGTGTAGCTATGTAGTATAGTCTGAAGTCAGGAAGTCTGATTCCTCCAGCTCTTTTAATTTCCCTCAAGACTGATTTGGCTATTCGGGGTCTTTTATGTCTCCATATATATTTTAAGATTTTTTGGTTCTAGTTCTGTAGAAAATGCAACTGGTAATTTGCTAGGGATTGCATTGAATCTGTAGATTGCTTTGGGTAGTATAGTTATTTTCACAATATTGATTCTTCTAATCCAAGGACATGGTTTATATCTCCATCTGTTTATATCATCTTTGATTTCTTTCAGCAGTGTCTTATAGTTTTCTGAGTAGAGGTCTTTTACCTCCTTAGGTAGAATCATTCCTATGTATTTTATTCTTTTATTTTGCAATGCTGAATAGGATTGTTTCCTTAATTTCTCTTTCTGAAGTTTCATTGTTAGTGTATAGGAATGTGAGAGATTTCTGTGCATTAATTTTGCATCCTGCAACTTTACCAGATTCATTGTTTAGCTCTAGTAGTTTTCTGGTGGCATCTTTAGGATTCATTATGTGTAGTATCGTGTCATTTGCAAACAGTGACAATTTTACCTCTTCTTTTCCAGTTTGTATTCGTTTTATTTCTTTTTCTTCTCTGATTGCTGTGTCTAGGATTTCCGAAACTATGTTGAGTAATAGTGGTGAGAGTGGACATCCTTGTCTTTTTCCTGATCTTAGAGGAAATGCTTTTAGTTTTCACCATTGAGAATGATGTTTGCTGTGGGTTTGTCTTATACGACCTTTATTATGTTGAGGTAGATTCCCTCTAAGCCCACTTTTTGGAGAATTTTTATCATAAATGTGTGTTGAGTTTTGCCAAAAGCTTTTCCTGCATCTATTTGGATGGTCACATTTTTATTCTACAATTTGTTAATATGGTGTTTCACATTGGTTGATTTGTGTATATTGAAGAATCCTTGCATCCCTGGGATAAAGCCCACTTGATCATGGTTTATGATCCTTTTAATGTGTTGTTCAATTATGTTTCCTAGTATTTTGTTGAGGATTTTTACAACTATATTCATCAGTGTTATTGGGTCTCTAATTTTCTTTTTCAGTGTATCTTTGTCTGCTTTTAGTATCAGGGTGATGGTGACGTCATAGAATGAGTGTGGGGGTGTTCCTTTCCCTGCAAATTTCTGAGGAGTTTGAGAAGGTTGGGTGTTAGCTCTTGTCTAAATATTTGACAGAATTCACCTCTGATGCCATCTGGTTCTGGACTTTTGTTTGTTGGAAGATTTTAAATCACAGTTTCAATTTCATTACTTGTGATTTGTCTGTTCATGTTTTCTATTTATTCCTGTTTCAGTCTTGGAAGGTTATACCTTTCTAAGAATTTGTCCATTTCGTCCAGGTTGTCCATTTTATTGGCATAGAGTTGCTTGTAGAAGTCTCTTAGGATGGTTTGTATTTCTGTGGTGTCTGTTGCAACTTCTCCTTTTTCACTTCTAATTTTATTGATTTGAGTCCTCTCTCTCTTTTCCTTGAGTCTGGCTAATGGTTTATTATTTATCTTCTCAAAGAACCAGGTTTTAGTTTTATTGATCTTTGCTATTGTTTTCTTTGTTTCTATTTCATTTATTTCTGCTCTGATCTTTATGATTTCTTTCCTTCTACTAACTTTGGGTTTTGTTCTTCTTTCTCTAATTCCTTTAGGTGTAAGGTTAGACTGTTTATTTGAGATTTTTCTGGTTTCTTGAGGTAGGCTTGTATTGCTATAAAATTCCCTCTTAGAACTGCTTTTGTTGCATCCCATAGGTTTTGGATCATCGAGTTTTTGTTGTCATTTGTCTCCAGGTAATTTTTCTTTCCTCTTTGATTTCTTCAGTGATCTCTTGGTTATTTAGTAACTTATTGTTAAGTTTCTATGTGTTTGTGTTTTTTACGCTTTTTTCCCTGTAATTGATTTCTAATCTCATAGCATTGTGGTTGGAACAGCTCCTTGATATGATTTCAGTTTCCTTAAATTTACTGAGGCTTTATTTGTGACCCATGATGTGATCTATCCCAGAGAATGTTCCGTGTGCCATTGAGAAGAACGTGTAATGTGCTGTTTTTGGATGGAATGTCCTATAAATACCCATTAAATCTATCTGGTCTATTGTGTCATTTAAAGTTTGTGTTTCCTTATTAATTTTCTGTCTGGATGATCTCCACTGGTGTAGGTGAGGTGTTAAAGTCGCATACTATTATTGTGCTACTGTCGATTTCCTCTTTTAGAGCTGTTAGCCATTACCTTATGTATTGATGTGCTCCTATGTTGAATACATATATATTTATAATTGTTATATCTTCTTGGATTGATCCCTTGATCATTATGTAGTGTCCTTCCTTGTGTCTTGTAACATTCTTTATATTAAAGTCTATTTTATCTGATATGAGTATTGCTACTCCAGTTTTCTTTTGATTTTCATTTGCCTAGAATATATTTGTCCATCCCCTCACTTTCAGTCTGTACATGTCCCTAGGTCTGAAATTGGTCTCTTGTAGACAGCATATATATGAGTCTTGTTTTTGTATCCATTCAGGTAGCCTGTGTCTTTTGGTTGGAGCATTTAATCCATTCACGTTTAAGATAATTATCGATATGTATGTTTCTATTACTATTTTCTTAATTGTTATGGGTTTGTCTTGGTGGGTCCTTTTCTTCTCTTGTATTTCACACTTAGAGAAGTTCCTTTAGCATTTGTTGTAGAGCTGGTTTCATGGTGCTGATTTCTCTTAGCTTTTGCTTGTCTGTAAAGCTTTCGATTTCCCCATCAAATTCGAATGAGATACTTGCTGGGTGGAGTACTCATGGTGGTAGGTTCTTCACTTTCATCACTTTAAATTTATCATGCCACTCCCTTCTGGCTTGTAGATTCTCTGCTGAGAAATCAGCTGTTAACCTTATGGGAGTTCTGTTCTATGTTATTTGTCATTTTTCCCTTGTTGCTTTCAATAATTTTTCTTTGTCTTTAATTTTTGTCAATTTGATTACTGTGTGTCTCGGCATTTTTCTCCTTTGGTTTATCCTGCCTGGGACTCTCTGCGCTTCGTGGACTTCAGTGGCTATTTCTTTTCCCATGCTAGGGAAGTTTTCAACCATAATCTCTTTCTCGGGTCCTTTCTCCCTCTCTTCTCCATCTGGGACCCCTATAATGCGAATGCTATTGCAGTTAATGTTGTCCCAGAGGTCTCTTATGGTGTCTATTTATTTTCATTCTTTTTCTTTATTCTGTTCCACGGCAGTGATTTCCACCTTTCTGTCATCCAGGTCACTTACCCGTTCTTCTGCCACAGTTATTCTGCTACTGATGCCTTTTAGTGTATTTTTCATTTCAGTTATTGTATTGTTCACTTCTGTTTGTTTGTTCTTTAGTTCTTCTAGGTGTTTGTTCCTTAATTCTTCTAGATCTTTGTTAACTATTTCTTGCATCTTCTCGATCTTTGCCTCCATTCTTTTTCCAAGGTCTTGGATTATCTTCACTATCATTATTCTGAATTCTTTTACTGGAAGGTTGCCTATCCCCACCTCATTTTGTTGTTTTTCTGGGGTCTTATCTTGTTCCTTGATCTGGTATAAAGTCCTCTGCCTTTTCATATTCTCTATCTTTCTGTGAATGTGGTTCTCCTTTCACAGGCTGCAGAATTGTAGTTCTTCTTGCTTCTGCTGTCTGCTCTCTGGTGATTGAATCTATCTTAGAGGCTTGTGCAAGCTTCCTTATGGGAGGGACTGGTGGTGGGTAGAGCTGGGTGTTGCTCTGGTGGGCAGAACTTTAATCTTCTTGTCTGTGGATTAAATAAAATTTTAATAAAATGTTTAATCCTCTTGTCTGCTGATACATGGGGCTGGCTTTCCTCCCTGTTCATTGTTTGGCCTGAGACGACCCAGCACTGGAGCCTACCTTGCTCTTGGTGGTGCTAATGGTGGACTCTGGGAGGGCTCACACCAAGGAGTATTTCCCAGAACTTATGCTGCCAGTGTCGTTGCCCCCATAGTGAGCCACAGCCACTCCCCACCTCTGCAGGAGACCCTCTAAAACTAGCAGGTAGGTATGGTCATTTGCCTACGGGATAACTGCTCCTTCCCCTGGGTCCTGATGTGCTCACTACTTAGTGTGTGTCCTCCAAGAGTGGAGTGTTTGTTGAGACTCTGAGTCTCTGAGCGCAGTTGAGACTCAGACTGGGAGTGGAGTCCCACAGACTCTGGGTCCTGTGAAGCTTCGATGCTTTGTGGTTCTAGAAATCCTATAGGAGACGGTCCACAGCAGGTGAAGCTAATGCTGTCATAGAGGTGGTGAAGCCAAAGATCTGCAGTTCCGACTAGAGGTGCTGAGGTACATACAGGACAAAATAATCTCATGTGAATGTCGTTCAGGCATGTTTAAGATGAATGCAGTCATGTTAATACCTAATATCTTCTATCTTGTGCCTCTCCCCAGGGAACCCCTCCTCAGTTCCTGAAGCTCCTGTGAGTCATGTACAGGGGAATGGAGAGTGGGCTCTGTCCAGTCTGAGCCCTGAGTTACCCTGTGTGTACCTTAGGATACTTTGTATTTCTGTGGTGGCTCTTGTAACATCATCTCTTTCATTTCTGATTTATTTGAGCCCTCTCTTTTTTTTAAAAAAAATACTACTGTTGTCTTTTATTCTTGACAGAAATTTAGTAAGTGTTTGATCTACTATCCTTACTTTATGTATACTTTTTGCAGTGAGACTTTTACTTTTGTTTGTTTTCTTGTTACTATGAATTATTAGTGAGACTTCTTTTAAGCTACCCTCAACATTGCTTATAAAGCTGCTTTGTTAGTGATGACAAAGCTTTAATGGAAGTCACGTTCTGGTTGAAAATTAGAATGCAGTATGTCAGGAAAAATCCCCTTAAATTTATGTCTCATTACTTCTTGTTCTTTTTTAAATTTAATTTTTATTTTTTATCAGAGCAAATTTGATTAAGATGTTTTCTTTGTTCTAGGTGTGTAAGATGTCATTCTTTTACACATATACATGTATCTATACTTCTTCAGATCGTTTTGTCATGTAGGTTATGACACAATGTTGAGTAGTCTTCTCTTGGTATTCCGTAGATCTTGGTGATTGTATATTTAACATGTGTTTCTATATCTATGTTAACCCCAATATCCTAATGTATCCAATCCTCACACCTTTTCATTTGGTGAACCATAACTTTGTTTGAAGAATCTGTGATTGCCTTTCTCTGTGGAAATATCTTCATTGTTATCAATATTTAGCTAACACCTATAAGTGATATTATATGATATGTGTCTTTTGCTGTCTGACTTAGTGCAGTTTGCCTGATTATCTCCAGAATCATCTTAGGTGCTGCAAATGGCATTGTTTCATTTTTTTCCCTAGCTAATATTCCATCTGTACATGTACCAGTTTTTCTTTGTCCACTCACCTCTTGATGGACTTTTTGGTTGCCTCCATGTCTTAGCTATTGTAATACTGGTGCACTGCACATTTGCCTGCCTGTGTCTTTCCAATTCTGTCTTCTTATGTTATAGGCCCAGGAGTGGGCCTCCTGTACCATATGGTATCTCAGGGTTTACCTTTTCAATGCACCATGATTCTGTTCTCATTAGTGGCTCTTTCCAGGTTACATCCCACTTAAAGTTGAGGGTATGCATTTCTCCTCACCACATTCAGCATTTATTGTTTGTAGTTTTCTTGCTGATGGATATTCTGACTGGTGTGTGCTGATACCTCTTTGTGGTTGAATTTGCATGTGACTCATAGTCCGTTGAAATTGAGCATTAAGGCATGTACTTTTATTTTTCAATCTGTAATTATAGCTTAGTTCTTCAAAGTGTTTTCTTAAAGTATGGGTCACATTTTGAAATTTATTGGCCATTACCTTCCTCAAGACATTTTGAGGGGAGGTTTGATTTACAACCCTGCAGTACTTGTTCACATGAAGTGACCGTTAACACAGGCTTTAAAGCTGCTTTTACAGGTAATGGCCAGACTGTGGCAGCCTTTCTTCATGCCCCATGCTGGCACTAGGGAAACAGAACTCCAGCCAGTGGTCTTGGTCGGTTATAAATTAGAGTGGAATGTGCCTGGATAAAACCCCCAAAGCTGATGTCTCCTTACTTTTGTTTGAGTTTAAATTTAATTTATATTTTTATTGGAGTAATATTCCATTGTGTATATGGACCACTTCTTGGTGCAGTCCTCTGTTGATGGACATTTTTGTTGCTTCCAAGTGTTGGCTATATTAAATACTGCTGAAGTGCAAGATTGCCAGCTTCTGAATTTTGATTCTCATTTTCTCAGGTGATAGGTCCATCAGTGGGTGTGACTGATTGACTAGTAGTTCAATGTTGACATTTTCAAAGCACGTCCATTGTGTTTTCATTAGTGGCTCTTAGCACGTCCCCCTTAGAACCGAGGGTACGAATTTCTCCACAATCCCTTCAGCATTTAGAGTTTGCGGCATTTTTGCTAATGGCCATTCAGATTGCTGTGAGCTGGCAGGTGTTTGTAATTTGGGTTTGCATGTCTCTAAAAATACCAAAAACTCATCATTTTACACGCCTTTTTCTTTTCTGTTAAAAATAAAATGTGAGTACAATATATCCTTTGAAATTGTCTTCTTGGAAGGTTGCCCTCTTTTGAATTTTTGGTCGATATTAGAACCCAGGAATTTTTTGGAGGCCAGGTCTCATTACAGAACTGCAACTCTGGTGCATATTTAGTGGCCATTAGCACTGGGTTTAAAGCTGCTGTTGTAGGAAATGGGCAAAAGGAGGCAGCATTTCTCCATTCCCAAATCTGGTTACTAAGGCAGCACAGCGTTTCTGGAAGTCGTGCTCCCAGGTTGTAAATTACAATGGAATGTGCCAGGAAAAAACCCTGTAAGTTTATATCCCATTATTTCTTGTTCGTCTTTTAAGTATTTTAAATCAGGGTACTGATTAGATTATTGTTTATCCTAGGTGTATACAATCTGGTTCATTTGTACATTACATATGTATGTATGTATGTGTGTGTCTGTATATATATATATATATATATATATATATATATATATATATATATAATATATTCATGTACAGAAA
The DNA here is from genome assembly GCF_963924675.1 of Phocoena phocoena. Classification (NCBI taxonomy): domain Eukaryota; kingdom Metazoa; phylum Chordata; class Mammalia; order Artiodactyla; family Phocoenidae; genus Phocoena; species Phocoena phocoena. The sequence continues at coordinate 150,133,814 of NC_089220.1, forward strand.
CTCTTCCCATGTAAATTATTGCAGAGCGTTCCGTTGACCTCCCTTGCTATATGGTCGGTCTTTTTGATATATGTATTTAATAGGTATTTGTACACATACGGTAACCCTAATCTTAATTTTCCATTTCCCCCACCTATCCTTTTAGATAAGAGTAGTTTGTTTTCTAGGTCTGTGAGTTTCTTTCCTGTGAAAATACCATCATTTTTGTCAGTTGTTAGATAACATCTATAAGTGATATCATGGTATATGTCTTTTGCTTTCCGACTTACCTCATGTTCTGTGATTATCTCTAGGTTAATCTATGGTGCCTCAAAGAGCAGTGTTTCACTGTTTTCCATGGCTCATAATCCATTGTGTACATGGAACACTTCTTCTTTATCCATTCATCCATTGATGGACATTTTGGTTGCTTCCATGTCTTGGCTATTGTGAAAACTCCTGCAGTGAAGCTGTTGCAGCCTGTGCCTTCTCGACTCTGGTCTTCTGAGGTGAGAGGCTCAGCAGTGGGCCTGCTGAATGGAATGCTCGCTCAATTTTTACTTTTAAACGCAGCTCTTTTTGTTCTCATTATAGGCTCTTACCACATTACATCTCACCAGCAGCTAGAGGGTACACGGTTCTCTAAAACCCCATCAGCATTTATTGTTTGTAGACTTTTGGCTGATGGTACTTGACTTGCGTGAGTTGAAACTTTTTTGTAGGCTAGATTTGCATGAGTCTAATAATTCCTGATGTTGAGCTTTTACCCATTTTCCATTTTTTGAAATAGTGAGTAAAACTTAGCTCTTCATACTATCTCCTTGAAAAATTGGCCAGTTTTGAATTTTTTTGGCCATTCCATACCTCTGCACAGTTCTTGAGGACAGTTGTCCTTTACAGTCCTGCGTCCTTGTGAATGTTAAGTGACCATTAGCTCTGGTTTTAAAGCCAATCTAGTGGAAAACGGCCACAAGGTGCCAGCATTTCTACATTTCCATTTCTGACATTTTGGGCAACAGAGCTTTCCTGGAAATCGTGTTTGTAGGCTGAAAATTAGAGTGGAATGTGCCAGGGAAAACCCCCAAGAGCGTATATCTGCTTACTTCTAGTTTGCTTTTTAAATATAATTTTTATTATTTATCAGAGCAGATTTATGAAAAATGGTGAGTGTTCTAGGTGTACAGAATCTAGTTCATTATATCTATGTATCAATCTATTCATCTTTGGATCCTTTCCCGTGTAGGTTATTACAGAGTGTTGAGTAGACCTCTCTTGGTATTCTATAGCTATTTTGTGATTATATATTTCATATATATTAGTACATGTCTGTTAACCCCCATATCCTAATTCATACATTCCTCACACCTTTCCATTTGCTTAAACATAATTTGGTTTTCTGAATCTGTGAGTGTCCTTCTCTGGGAAATTATTTCATGGGTGTCAATTTTTATGTAACACCTATAAGTGATGTAATAGGATATCTTTCTTTCGGTTTCTTTCTTACTTCAAGTTGGGTGACTATCTCTAGATCCTTCTATGGTGGTGCCAACGGCACTGTTCCATGCTTTTCCATGGCTAATATTCCATTATGTACACGGATGACTTCTTCTTGGTGCCTATTTCTGTTGATGGACATTTTGGTTTCTTCCAGGTCTTGGCTCTGGTACATGTTGCTGCAGTGCAGGTTTGCCAGTCTGTGCCTTTTTGATTCAGGTCTACTCAGGTGATAGGCCCATCAATTGGCCTACCAGATCACATGGTAGCTCAATTTTTACCTTTAAACAAACCTCCATTCTCTTCTCAGTACTGGCTGTTACCAGGTTACATCCCACCAGCAGCTAGAGGGTACACAGTTCTCTAAAACCCCTTCAGCATTCATACTTTGTAGCCTCTCTTTGCTGATGATCTTTCTGACGACTGTGAGGTGAAAGTTTTGTAGACTGGATTTGCATGGTTTTATTAATTCCTGATGTTAAGCATTTTCCCATGCCCTTTTTTTCATAACAGAAAAAAGAAAGAGAATACAAAATATGCGTAAAATATGGCTTTTGAAATTGTCGTTTTGATATCTGCACATCTTTGAGATTTTTGCTCGATTTACGACCCAAGGATTTGTTTTGAGGGCAGGTGTCATTTACAGGCCTGCAATTCTTTTGACTATCAAGTAACCATTAGCGCTGGGCTTAGAGCTGCTGTTGTGTGAAACGGCCACAAGGCGGCAGCAGTTCTCCTTTACCTATTCTGGTTACTAGAGCAGCAGTGCCTCAATGGAAGTCATGTCCTAGGTTCTAAATTAAAATGGAATGTGCCAGGAAAAAAACCCTTAAGTTTGTATCTGACTACTTCTTGTTGGTTTTTTAAATTTAATTTTCATTTTTTATCACAGCAAAGGTGATTACAATCTTTCCTTGCTCTAGGTGTGCAAGATGTTGTTGTTTTACATATATACATATATCTATTGTTCTTTGGATCCTTTTCCCATTGTAGGTTATGACACAATGTTGAGTAGTCTTCTCGTGGTATTCCGTAGGTCTATGGTGATTTTATACTTCACCTGTGTTTGTATACCTCTGTTTAACCCGGCATCCTAATGTATCCAATCGTCACACCTTTCCATTGGTGAACCATAAGTGTGTTTAATGAATCTATGATTGCCTTTCTCTGTGGAAATATCTTCCCTGGTATCAATTTTTAGGTAACACCTATAAGTGATATCATAGGATATGTGTCTTTCGCTTTCTGACTTACTACAAGTTGTGTGATTACTTCTGGACTCATCTACGGAGCTGCAAATGGCATTGTGTCATTTATTTCCTTGGCTAATATTCCATCTGTACGTGTACCAGTTCTTTGTCCACTCATCTGTTGGTGGACTTCTTCGTTGCTTCCATGTCTTGGCTATTGTAGTACTGCTGCAATGCACATTTGCCTGCCTGTGTCTTTCCAATTCTGTCTTCTTCGGTTATACGTGCAGGAATGGGCCTGCTGGATCATATGGCAGACAAGCGTTTACCTTTTAAAGGCACCTCCATTCTGTTCTCATTAATGGCTTTACCCAGGTTACATCCCACTTACAGATGACGGTATGCACTTTTCCACAACCTATTCAGCATTTATTTTTTGTAGTTTTCCTGCTTATGTTTTTTTCTGCCTGGTGTGAGCTGATACCTCTTTGTGGTTGGATTTGCATGCATCTCATAATCCCTTGAAATTGAGCTTTCAGGCATGTCCTGTTTTTCTTCAAACTGTGAGTACAGCTTACCTCTTCAAATGGTTTTCTTGAAGTATTTGCCTCATTTTGAAATATTTTGGCCATTACCTCCCTGAAGACATTTTGAGGGCAGGTTTCATTTACAGCCCTCCAGTACTTGTGCATAGGAAGTGATCATAAGCACAGGTTTTAAAGCTGCTGTGGCAGGTAACGGCCATTGGGTGGCAGCATTTCTGCTATCCCGACTCTGGTAACACGGGAAACAGACTTTTCTGCCAGGGGTGTTCCTCGGTTATACATTAGAGTGGAATGTGTCCAGATAACTCCACAAAAGTTGATTTTTCCTTACTTATGTTTGGTTTCTAAATTGAATTTATATTTTTTTTATTGGAGCAATATTCCATTGTGTACATGGACCACTACTTCTTTGTGCAGTCCTCGGTTGGTGGACATTTTTGTGGCTTCCAAGTGTTGGCTGCGGTAAATGTTCCTGGAGTGCAGGATTGCTAGCATGTGTCTTTTTGATTCACAACCTCTCAGGCGATAGGCACAGCAGTGGGTATGCTTGATTGAATGGTAGATCAATATCTACCATTCCAAGGCACCTCGTTTGTGTTTTCACTACTGGCTCTTACCATGTGCCACTTTGAAGTGAGAGTACACATTTCTCCACAACCCCTTCATCATTTATTCTTTGCAGAAGTTTTGCTGGTGGCCATTCTGACTAGTGTGAGCTGATAGGTTTTTGTAATTTGGGTTTGCATGTCTTTAAAAATACCAAAATTCATCATTTTACACGCCTTTTTCTTTTCTGTTAAAAATTAAATGTGAGTACAATATATCCTTTGAAATTGTCTTCTTGGAAGGTTGCCCTCTTTTGAATTTTGGGTCGATATTCGACCCCAGGATTTTTTTGGAGGGCAGGTCTCATTACAGAACTGCAACTCTGGTGCATATATAGTGGCCATTAGCACTGGGTTTAAAGCTGCTGTTGTAGGAATCGGCCAAAAGGAGGCAGCATTTCTCCATTCCCAAATCTGGTTACTAGGGCAGCATAGCCTTTCTGGAAGTCATGCTCCCAGGTTGTAAATTACAATGGAATGTGCCAGGAAAAAACCCCGTAAGTTTATATGCCATTATTTCTTGTTCGTCTTTTAATTTTTTTAAATTGGAGTACTGATTAGATTATTGTTTATCCTAGGTGTATACAATCTGGTTCATTTGTACATTACATATATATGTATGTGTGTGTATATATATATATATATATATATATATATACATACATATATATATAATATTTATTCATGTACAGAAACTCTTCCCATGTAAATTATTGCAGAGTGTTCCGTTGACCTCCCTTGCTATATGGTCGGTGTTTTTGATATATGTATTTAATAGGTATTTGTACACATACGGTAACCCTAATCTTAATTGTCCATTTCCCCCACCTATCCTTTTAGATAAGAATAGTTTGTTTTCTAAGTCTGTGAGTTTCTTTCCTGTGAAAATACCCTCAGTTTTGTCAGTTGTTAGATAACATCTATAAGTGATATCATGGTATATGTCTTTTGCTTTCCGACTTACCTCATGTTCTGTGATTATCTCTAGGTTAATCTATGGTGCCTCAAAGAGCAGTGTTTCACTGTTTTCCATAGCTAATAATCCATTGTGTACATGGAGCACTTCTTCTTTATCCATTCATCCATTGATGGACATTTTGGTTGCTTCCATGTCTTGGCTATTGTGAAAACTCCTGCAGTGAAGCTGTTGCAGCCTGTGCCTTCTCGACTCTGGTCTTCTGAGGTGAGAGGCTCAGCAGTGGGCCTGCTGAATGGAATGCTCGCTCAATTTTTACTTTTAAACGCAGCTCTTTTTGTTCTCATTATAGGCTCTTACCACATTACATCTCACCAGCAGCTAGAGGGTACACAGTTCTCTAAAACCCCATCAGCATTTATTGTTTGTAGACTTTTGGCTGATGGTACTTGACTTGCGTGAGTTGAAACCTTTTTGTAGGCTAGATTTGCATGAGTCTAATAATTCCTGATGTTGAGCTTTTACCCATTTTCCTTTTTTTGAAATAGTGAGTAAAACTTAGCTCTTCATACTATCTCCTTGAAAAATTGGCCAGTTTTGAATTTTTTTGGCCATTCCATACCTCTGCATAGTTCTTGTGGACAGTTGTCCTTTACAGTCCTGCGTCCTTGTGAATGTTAAGTGACCATTAGCTCTGGTTTTACAGCCAATCTAGTGGAAAACGGCCACAAGGCGCCAGCATTTCTACATTTCCATTTCTGACATTTTGGGCAACAGAGCTTTCCTGGAAATCGTGTTTGTAGGCTGAAAATTAGAGTGGAATGTGCCAGGGAAAACCCCCAAGAGCGTATATCTACTTACTTCTAGTTTGCTTTTTAAATATAATATTTATTATTTATCAGAGCAGATTTATGAAAAATGGTGTGTGTTCTAGGTGTACAGAATCTAGTTCATTATATCTATGTATCAATCTATTCATCTTTGGATCCTTTCCCATGTAGGTTATTACAGAGTGTTGAGTAGACCTCTCTTGGTATTCTATAGCTATTTTGTGATTATATATTTCATATATATTAGTACATGTCTGTTAACCCCCATATCCTAATTCGTACATTCCTTACACCTTTCCATTTGCTTAAACATAATTTGGTTTTCTGAATCTGTGAGTGTCCTTCTCTGGGAAATTATTTCATGGGTGTCAATTTTTATGTAACACCTATAAGTGATGTAATAGGATATCTTTCTTTCGGTTTCTTTCTTTCTTCAAGTTGGGTGACTATCTCTAGATCCTTCTATGGTGGTGCCAACGGCACTGTTCCATGCTTTTCCATGGCTCATATTCCATTGTGTACACGGATGACTTCTTCTTGGTGCCTATTTCTGTTGATGGACATTTTGGTTTCTTCCAGGTCTTGGCTCTGGTACATGTTGCTGCAGTGCAGGTTTGCCAGTCTGTGCCTTTTTGATTCAGGTCTACTCAGGTGATAGGCCCATCAATTGGCCTACCAGATCACATGGTAGCTCAATTTTTACCTTTAAACAAACCTCCATTCTCTTCTCAGTACTGGCTGTTACCAGGTTACATCCCACCAGCAGCTAGAGGGTACACAGTTCTCTAAAACCCCTTCAGCATTTATACTTTGTAGCCTCTTTTTGCTGATGATCTTTCTGACGACTGTGAGGTGAAAGTTTTTGTAGACTGGATTTGCATGGTTTTATTAATTCCTGATGTTAAGCATTTTCCCATGCCCTTTTTTTCATAACAGAAAAAAGAAAGGGAATACAAAATGTGCGTAAAATATGGCTCTTGAAATTGTCGTTTTGATATCTGCACATCTTTGAGATTTTTGCTCGATTTACGACCCAAGGATTTGTTTTGAGGGCAGGTGTCATTTACAGGCCTGCAATTCTTTTGACTACCAAGTAACCATTAGCGCTGGGCTTAGAGCTGCTGTTGTGTGAAACGGCCACAAGGCGGCAGCAGTTCTCCTTTACCTATTCTGGTTACTAGAGCAGCAGTGCCTCAATGGAAGTCATGTTTCTAAATTAAAATGGAATGTGTCAGGAAAAAAACCCTTAAGTTTGTATCTGACTACTTCTTGTTGGTTTTTTAAATTTAATTTTCATTTTTTATCACAGCAAGGGTGATTACAATTTTTCCTTGCTCTAGGTGTTCAAGATGTTGTTGTTTTACATATATACATATATCTATTGTTCTTTGGATCCTTTTCCCATTGTAGGTTATGACACAATGTTGAGTAGTCTTCTCGTGGTATTCCGTAGGTCTATGGTGATTTTATACTTCACCTGTGTTTGTATATCTCTGTTTAACCCGGCATCCTAATGTATCCAATCGTCACACCTTTCCATTGGTGAACCATAAGTGTGTTTAATGAATCTATGATTGCCTTTCTCTGTGGAAATATCTTCCCTGGTATCAATTTTTAGGTAACACCTATAAGTGATATCATAGGATATGTGTCTTTCGCTTTCTGACTTACTACAAGTTGTGTGATTACTTCTGGACTCATCTACGGAGCTGCAAATGGCATTGTGTCATTTATTTCCTTGGCTAATATTCCATCTGTACGTGTACCAGTTCTTTGTCCACTCATCTGTTGGTGGACTTCTTCGTTGCTTCCATGTCTTGGCTATTGTAGTACTGCTGCAATGCACATTTGCCTGCCTGTGTCTTTCCAATTCTGTCTTCTTCGGTTATACGTGCAGGAATGGGCCTGCTGGATCATATGGCAGACAGTGGCTTTAACCAGGTTACATCCCACTTACAGATGACGGTATGCACTTTTGCACAACCTATTCAGCATTTATTTTTTGTAGTTTCCTGCTTATGATTTTTCTGCCTGGTGTGAGCTCATACCTCTTTGTGGTTGGATTTGCATGCATCTCATAATCCCTTGAAATTGAGCTATCAGGTATGTCCTGTTTTTCTTCAAACTGTGAGTACAGCTTACCTCTTCAAATGGTTTTTTTGAAGTATTTGCCTCATTTTGAAATATTTTGGCCATTACCTCCCTGAAGACATTTTGAGGGCAGGTTTCATTTACAGCCCTCCAGTACTTGTGCATAGGAAATGATCAGGTTAGGATACGACTACGGTTTATGGTGAGCGTACGTGTTAGAGTACAGGTTAATGTTAGCGTATGGGTTAGGATTAGGGGACGGGTTATGGTAAGGCTTCGTGTAAGGGTTAGGATTCGGGTTAGAGTTACGTTTAGTGTTAAGGGTCGGGGACGGTTTAGGGTACAGCTTAGGGTTTGACAACGGTTTAGGGTGAGCGTACGTGTTAGGGTAGGGGTTAGTGTTAACCTACGGGTTAGGATTAAGAGCCGTGTTAGGGTAAGGCTTAGGAAAAGGGTTAGTGTTCGGGTTCCGGTTTGCGTGTTAGGTTACGGGGAAAGTTTAGAGTACAGGTTAGGGTATGACAACGGTTTAGGAGGAGCGTACGTGTAAGGGTACTAGTTAGTGTTAGCGTACAGGTTATATTAGGGGACGGGTTAGGGTAAGGCTTCGGGTAAGGTTTAAGTTTTGGGTTAGGGTTAGGGTTAGGGTTAAGTTTAGGGGATGGGGTTGGTTTAGGGTACAGGTTAGGGAATGACAATTGTTTATAGTGAGCATACGTGTTAGAGTACTGGTCAAGGTTAGCGTACGGGTTAGGATTAGGGGATGGGTTAGGGTAAGGCTTCGGCTAAGGGTTACGGTTCTGGTTAGGGTTAGGGTTATGTGACGGGGACAATTTATGGTACAGGTTAGTGTACGACAAAGGTTTAGGTTGAGCGTACGTGTTAGAATATGGTTTACTGTTAGCGTAGGGGTTAAGATTATGGTACGGTTTAGGGTAAGGCTTCGGGTAATGTTTAGATTTCGGGTTTCGGTTTGGATTAGGGATAGGGGACAGGGATGGTTTAGGTTACCGGTTAGGGTATGACAACGGTTTAGGGTGAGCGTACATATTAGGGTCCAGGTTAGTGTTAGCGAACTTGTTAGGATTAGGGGACGGGATAGGGTAAGGCTTCGGGTAAGGATTAGGGTTAGGGTTATGGTTAGGCGACGGGGACAGATTAGGGGACAGGTTAGAGTACGACAACGGTTTAGGGTGAGTGTACGTGTTAGCGTACGGGTTAGGGTTAGCGTACAGGTTAGGATTAGGGGAAGTGTTAGTGTAAGGCTTCGGGTAAGTGTTAGTGTTCGGTATAAGGTTAGCGTTAGGTTTAGGGGACAGGGACGGTTTAGGGTACAGGTTAGGGTACGACAACGTTTTAGGGTGAGCGTGTTACGGCACGGGTTAGTGTCAGCGTACGGTTTAGGATTAGGGGACGGGTTAGTTTAAGGGTTCAGAAACGGTTAGGTATCATGGTAGGGTTAGGATAAGGGTTAGGGTACGGGGACGATTTTGGGTACAGGTTAGGGTACGACAATGGTTTAGGGTGAGCGTACGTGTTAGGGTATGGTTTAGTGTTAGCATACGGTTAGGATTAGAGGACAGATTAAGGTAACACTTCGAGTAAGGGTTTGGGTTAGGGTTAGGGTTAGGGGACGGGGACGGTTTAGGGTACATGTTAGGGTAGGACAATGGTTTAGGTTGAGCATACGTTTTAGGGTACGGGATAGTGTTAGCATATGGGTTAGGATTAGGGGATGGTTTAGAGTAAGGTTTCGGGTAAGGCTTAGGTTTCGGGTTAGGGTTAGGGGACGGGAACGGTTTAGGGTGCAGTTTAGTGTACGAGAATGGTTTAGGATGACCGTACGTGTTAGGGTATGGATTATTGTTAGCGTACGGTTTAGGATTAGGGGACGGATTAGGGTAAGGCTTTGGGTAAGGGTTAGAGTTCCGGCTAGGGTTAAGTTTAGGGTTGGGTGAAGGGGACGGTTTAGTGTACAGGATAGGGTATGACAAAGGTTTAGGGTGAGCATACATTTTAGTGTACAATTTACTGTTAGCAGACGGGTTAGGTTTAGAGAACGGGTTAGGGAAAGGCTTCAGGGTAGGTTTAGGGTTCAGGTTAGGGTTAGGTTTAGGGGATGGGGACGGTTTAGGCTACAGGTTAGGTAACAACAGTGGTTTAGGGTGAGCATACCTGTTAGCGTACGGGTTAGTGTTGGCCTACGTTTAGGTTTAGGGGATGGGTTACGGTATGGGTTTGAGTAAGGGTTAGGTTTCGGGCTAGGGTTAGGGTTAGGGAAAGGGGACGGGTTAGGGAACAGGTCAGAGTATGACAACGGTTTAGGGTGAGTGTACGTGTTACGGTACGGGTCAGTGTTAGCGTATGGTTTAGGATTAGGGTATGGGTTAGGGTAAGGCTTCGGGTATGGTTTAGGGTTAGGGTTAGGGTTAGGGAACAGTTATGGTTCAGGGTACAGGTTAGCGTACGAGCACGGTTTAGGGTGAGCGTACGTGTTAAGGTACGGGTTAGTGTTAGCGTATGGGTTAGGATTAGGGGACGGGTTTGGGTAAGGCTTCGGGTAAGGTTTAGGGTTAGGGTTAGGGGATGGGGACGGTGTATGGTACAGGTTAGGGTACGACAATGGTTTTGGGTGAGCGTACGTGTTAGTGTACGAGTTAGTGTTAGTGTACTGGTTAGGATTAGGGGACGGGTTAGGGTAAGGCTTCGGGTAAGGGATAGGGTTAGGTTTAGGGTAAGGGTTAGGGTACGGGGACGGTTTAGGGTACAGTATAGGGTACGACAAAGGTTTAGGGATAGCGTACGTGTTAGGGTACAGGTTATTGTTAGCGTACGGTTTGAATTAGGGGACCGGTTAGTGTAAGGCTTCGGATAAGGGTTAGGGTTTGGGTTAGGGTTCGGGGACGAGGACGGTTTAGGGGAATGGTTAGGGTACGACAAGGGTTTAGGGTGAGCTTACGTGTTACTGTACTGGTTAGTTATAGCGTACGATTTAGGATTAGGGGACGGGTTAGGGTAAGGCTTCCGGTAAGGGTTACGGTTAGGGTTAGGGTAAGGGTTAGGGTTAAGGTTAGGGTACTGTGACGGTTTAGGGAACAGGTTAAGGTATGACAACGATTTAGGGTGAGCGTACGTGTTAGGGTACATGTCAGTGTTTGAGTCCGGCTTAGGATTAGGTGACGGGTTAGGGTAAGGCCTCGGGTAAGGGTTAGGGTTAGGGGGCCGGGATGGTTTAGGGGACAGATTAGGGTACGACAAAGGTTTAGGGTGAGCGCACGTGTTAGGGTATGGTTTAGTGTTAGCGTACGGGTTAGGATTAGGAGATGGGTTAGAGTAAGGCTTTGGGTAAGGTTTAGGGTTAGGTTTAGGGTTAGGGAAAAGGGACGGTTTAACGGACAGTTTAGGGTATGAAAACGGTTTAGGGGGAGCGTAAGTGTTAGGGTACGGTTTAGTGTTAGCGTACGGTTTAGGATTACGGGACGGGTTAGGGTAAGGCTACGGGTAAGATTTCGGGTCAGGGTTAGGGTTAGGGTTAGGTGACGGGGATCGTTTAGGGCACATATTAGGTTATGAAAACCGTTTAGGGTGAGCATAAGTATTAGGGTAAGGGTTAGTGTTATCGTACGGGTTAGGACTAGGAGACAGGTTGGAGTAAGGCTTCGGGTAAGGATTAGGGTTAGAGTTAGAGTTAGGGTTAGTGTTAGGGGACGGGGACTGTTTAGGGGACAGGTTAGGGTACGACAACGTTTTAGGGTAAGCGTACGTGTTAGGGTATGGGTTAGTGTTAGCGTACGTGTTAAGATTAGGGGACGGGTTAGGGTAAGACTTCGAGTAAGGGTTAGGTTTATGGTTAGGGTTAGAGGACGGGGATGGTTTACGGGAAAGTTTAGGGTACGAAAACGGTTTAGGGTGAGTGTACTTTTTAGGGTACGGTTTAGTGTTAGCGTACGGGTTAGGATTAGGGGACGGGTTAGGGTAAGGATTCGGGTAAGGGTTAGGGTTAGGGTTAGAGTTAGGGTTAGGGTTAGGGGACGGGGATGGTTTAGGGGACAAGTTAGGGTACGACAACGGTTTAGGGTGAGCGTACGTGTTAGGGTACGGGTCCGTGTTAGCGTACTGGTTAGGATTAGGGGAAGGGTTAGTGTAAGACTTCGGGTAAGGGTTAGGATTAGGGTTAGCGTTAGGGTTAGTATTAGGGTTAGGGTTAGGGGATGGGGACGGTTTAGTGGACAGGTTAGGGGACAACAACGGTTTAGGGTGAGCGTACGTGTTAGGGTACGGATTAGTGTTAGCGTACGGTTTAGGATTAGGGGATGTGTTAGCGTAAGGCTTCGAGTAAGGGTTAGGGTTAGGGTTAAGTTTAGGGGACGGGGACGGTTTAGGGGACAGGTTGGGTTACGACAACAGTTTAGGGTGAGCGTATGTTTTAGGGTACTGGTTAGTGTTAGCGTACGGGTTATAATTAGGGGATGGATTAGGGTAAGGCTTCGGGTAAGTGTTAGGGTTAGGGTTAGGGGACGGGGAAGGTTTACGGGACAGGTTAGGGTACGAGAACGGTTTTGGGTTAGGGTACGGGTTAGAGTTAGCGTATGGGTTAGGTTTAAGCGATGGGTGAGGATAAGGCTTCGGGTAAGGTTTAGGGTTAGAGATAGGGTTAGGGTTAGAGTTAGGGTATGGGGACGGTTTAGAGGATAAGTTAGGGTACAAGAAGGGTTTAGGGTGAGCGTACGATTTAGAGTACGGGTTACTGTTAGCGTACGGGTTAGGGTTAGGGGACGGGTTAGTGTAAGGCTTCGGGCAATGGTTTGGGTTAGGTTTAGGGTTAGGGTTAGGGTTAGGGGACGGGGACGGTTTAGGGGACAGGTTAGGGTACGACAACGGTTTAGGGTGAGCGTACGTGGTAGGGTACGGGTTAGTGTTAGCGTACAGATTAGGATTAGGGGACGGGTTAGGGTTAGGCTTCGGGTAAGTGTTAGGGTTAGGGTTACTTGTAGGGTTAGGGTTAGGGGACGGGGACGCTTTAGGGGACAGGTTAGGGTACGACAATGGTTTAGGGTGAGCGTACGTGTTAGGGTATTGGTTATTGTTAGCATACAGGTTACGATTAGGGGACGGGTTAGTGTAAGGCTTCAGGTAAGGGTTATGGTTAGGGTTAGGGTTGGGGGACGGGGATGGTTTAGGGCAAAAGTTTGAGTACGACAACGGTATAGGGGGAGCGTACGTTTTAGGGTACGGGTTTGGGTTCGCATACAGGGTACGACTAGGGGACGGGATAGTGAAAGGCTTCGGGTAAGGGTTAGGGTTAGGGTTAGGGTTAGGGTTAGGGGACGGGGTCGGTTTAGGGGACAGGTTAGGGTACGACAGTAGTTTAGGGTGAGCGTACGTGTTAGGGTACGGTTTAGTGTTAGCGTACGGTTTAGGATTAGGGGACGGGTTAGGGTAAGGCTTCGGGGGAGGTTTAGGGTTAGGGTTAGTGTTAGGGTTAAGGTTAGGGGACGGGGCGGTTTAGGGGACAGGTTAGCGTACGACAATGTTTTAGGGTGAGCGTACGTGTTAGGGTACGGGTTAGTGTTAGCGTACGGGTTAGGATTAGGGGACGGGTTAGGGTAAGGCTTCGGAAAAGGTTTAGGTTTAGGGTTAGGATTAGGGTTAGGGGACGGGTACGGTTTAGAGGACAGGTTAGTGTACGACAACGGTTTAGGGTGAGTATACGTGTTAGGGTACGTGTTGTTGTTAGTGTAAAGTTTAGGATTAGGGTACGGGTTAGGGTAAGGCTTCGGGTAAGTGTTAGGGATAGGGTTAGGGTTAGGGGACGGGGACGGTTTAGGGGTCAGGTTAGGGTACGACAATGGTTTAGGGTGAGCGTACGTGTTAGGGTACGGGTTAGTGTTAGCGTACAGCTTAGGATTAGGGGACGGGTTAGGGTAAGGCTTCGGATAAGTGTTAGTGTTAGGGTTATGAGACGGGGACGGTTTAGGGGACAGGTTAGTGTACGACAAACGTTTAGCGTGAGCGTACGTGTTAGGGTACAGGTTAGTGTTAGCGTACGGGTTAGGATTAGGGGACGGGTTAGTGTAAGGCTTCGGGTAAGGGTTAGGGTTAGGGTTAGGGGAAGGGGAGGGTTTAGGGGACAGGTTAGGGTACGACAACGGTTTAGGGTGAGCGTACGTGTTACGGTACGGGTTACTGTTAGCGTATGGGTTAGGATTAGGGGATGGGTTAGGGTATGGCTTCGGGTAAGTGTTAGGGTTAGGGTTAGTGTTAGGGTTAGGGGACGGCGACGGTTTATGGGACAGATTAGGGTACGACAATGGTTTAGGGTGAGCGTACGTGTTAGGGTATGGGTTAGTGTTAGCGTACGGCTTAGGATTAGGGGACAGGTTAGGGTAAGGCTTCGGGTAAGTGTTAGGTTTAGGGTTAGGGTTAGGGTTAGGGTTAGGTTTATGGGACGGGGAAGGTTTAGGGGACAGGTTAGGGTACGACAACGGTTTAGGGTGAGCGTACGTGTTAGGGTACGGGTTAGCATTAGAAAACGGGTTAGTGTAAGGCTGCGGGTAAGGGTTAGGGTTAGGGTTAGGGTAAGGCTTAGGGTATGGGGATGGTTTAGGGGAAAAGTTAGGGTACGACAACGGTTTAGGGTGAGCATACGTGTTATGGTACGGGTTAGTGTTAGCTTACGGGTTAGGATTCTGGGACGGGTTAGGGTAAGGCTTCGGGTAAGGGTTAGGGTTAGGGTTAGTGTTAGGGTTAGGGTTAGGGTTAGGGGACGGGGATGGTTTAGGGGACAGTTTAGGGTATGACAATGGTTTAGGGTGAGCGTAGGTGTTAAGGTACGGTTTAGTGTTAGCGTACGGGTTAGGATTAGGGGATGGGTTAGGTTAAGGCTTCGGGTATGGGTTAGCATTAGGGTTAGGGTTAGGGTTAGCGGACGGGGACGGTTGAGGGCACAGGTTAGGGTACGGCAAAGGTTTAGGGTGAGCGTACGTGTTAGGGTACGAGTTAGTGTTACCGTACGGGTTAGTATTAAGGGACGGGTTAGGGTAAGGCTTCGGGTAAGGCTTAGGGTTAGGGTTAGTGTTAGGGTTAGGGTTAGGGGTAGGGGATGGGGACGGTTTAGGGGACAGGTTATGGTACGACAACAGTTTACGGTGACCGTACGTGTTAGGGTACGGGTTAATGTTAGCGTACGGGTTAGGATTAGGGGACGGGTAAGGGTAAGGCTTCGGGTAAGTCTTAGGGTTAGGGTTAGGGTTAGGTTTAGGGTTAGGGGACGGGGACGGTTTAGGGGACAGGTTAGGGTACGACAACGGTTTATGGTGAGCGTACGTGTTAAGGTATGGGTTAGGGTTAGCGTACGGGTTAGGATTAGGGGACGAGTTAGGGTAAGGCTTCGGGTAAGGTTTAGGGTTAGGGTTAGGGTTAGGGTAAGGGGATGGGTACGGTTTAGGGGACAGTTTATGGTACGACAATGGTTTAGGGTGAGCGTACGTGTTAGGGTACAGGTTAGTGTTAGCGTACAGTTTAGGATTAGGGGACGAGTTAGGGTAAGGCTTCGGGTAAGTGTTAGGGTTAGGTTTATGGTTAGGATTAGGGTTAGGGGATGGGGACGGTTTAGGGGACAGGTTAGGGTACGCCAACGGTTTAGGGTGAGGGTACGTGTTAGGGTACGGTTTAGTGTTAGCGTAAGGGTTAGGATTAGGGGACGGGTTAGGGTAAGGCTTCGGGTAAGAGTTAGGGATAGGGTTAGGGTTAGGGTTAGGGGATGGGGACGGTTTAGGGGACAGGTTAGGGTACGACAACTGTTTAGGGTGAGCGTACGTGTTAGGGTATGGGTTAGTGTTAGCGTACGGGTTAGGATTAGGCGACGGGTTAGTGTAAGGCTTCGGGTAAGTGTTAGGGTTAGGGATAGTGTTAGGGTTAGGGTTAGGGGACGGGGCCGGTTTAGGGGACAGGTTATGGTACGACAATGCTTTAGGGTGAGCGTACGTGTTAGGGTACGGGTTAGTGTTAGCGTACGGCTTAGGATTAGGGGACGGGTTAGGGTAAGGCTTCGGGTAAGGGTTAGGGTTAGGGTTAGGTTTCGGGGACGCGGACGTTTTAGGGTAGAGGTTAGAGTACGATAACGGTTTAGGTTGAGCGTACGTGTTAGGGTACGGGTTAGTGTTAGTGTACGGGTTAGGATTAGGGGACGGGTTAGTGTAAGGCTTCAGGTAAGTGTTAGGGTTAGGCTTAGGGTTAGGGTTAGGGGACGGGGTCGGTTTAGGGGACAGGTTGGGTACGACAACGGTTTAAGTGAGCGTATGTGTTAGGGTACGGGTTAGTGTTAGCGTAAAGGTTAGGATTAGGGGACGGGTTAGGGTAAGGCTTCGGGTAAGGTTTAGGGTTAGGGTTAGTGTTAGGGTTAGGGGACGGGGACGGTTTAGGGGACAGGTTAGGGTACGATAACCGTTTAGGGTGAGCGTACGTGTTAGGGTACGGGTTAGTGATAGCGTACAGGTTAGGATTAGGGGACGGGTTAGGTAAGGCTTCGGGTAAGGGTTAGGGTTAGGGTTAAGGTTAGGGTTAGGGGACGGGGACGGTTTAGGGGACAGGTTAGGGTATGAGAACGGTTTAGGGTGAGCGTACGTGTTAGGGTATGGATTAGTGTTAGCGTACGGGTTAGGATTAGGGGACGGGTTAGTGTAAGGCTTCGGGTAAGGTTTAGGTTTAGGGTTAGTGTTAGGGTTAGGGGACTGGGAGGCTTTAGGGGACAGGTTATGTTACGACAACAGTTTAGGGTGATAGTACGTGTTAGGGTACGAGTTAGTGTTAGCGTACGGGTTAGGATTAGGGGACGGGTTAGTGTAAGGCTTCGGGTAAGGGTTAGGGTTAGGGTTAGGGGACAGGGACGGTTTAGGGGACAGGTTACGTTACGACAACGGTTTAGTGTGAGCGTACGTGTTAGGGTACAGTTTAATGTTAGCGTACGGCTTAGGATTAGGGGACGGGTTAGGGTATGGCTTCGGGTAAGTGTTAGGGTTAGGATTAGGGTTAGAAGACGGGGACGGTTTAGGGGACAGGGTAGGGTACGACAATGCTTTAGGGTGAGAGTACGTGTTAGGGTATGGGTTAGTGTTAGCGAACGGGTTAGGATTATGAGACGGTTAGGGTAAGGTTTCGGGTAAGGGTTAGGGTTGGGGTTAGGGTTAGGGGACGGGGACGGTTTGGGGGACAGGTTAGGGTACGACAACAGTTTAGGGTGAGCGTACATGTTAGGGTACGGTTTAGTGTTAGCGTACGTGTTAGGATAAGCTGATGGGTTAGTGTAAGGCTTTGGGTAAGGGTTAGGGTTAGGGTTAGGGTTAGGGATAGGCGACGGGGACGGTTTAGGGGACAGGTTAGGGTACGAGAAATGTCTAGGGTGAGCGTACGTGTTAGGGTACGGGTTAGTCTTAGCGTACGGGTTAGGATTAGGGGACGGGTTAGGGTAAGGTTTCGGGTAAGTGTTAGGGTTAGGTTTAGGGTTAGGCTTAGGGGACGGGGATGGTTTAGGGGACAGGTTAGGGTATGACAACGGTTTAGGGTGAGCGTACGTTTCAGGGTACGGGTTAGTGTTAGCGTATGGCTTAGGATTAGGGGACGGGTTAGGGTAAGGCTACGGGTAAGGGTTAGGGTTAGGGTTAGGGTTAGGGGATGGGGAAGGTTTAGGGAACAGGTTAGGGTACGACAATGTTTTAGGGTGAGCGTACGTGTTAGGGTACGGGTTAGTGTTAGCATACAGGTTAGGATTAGGGGACGGGTTAGGGTAAGGCTTCGGGTAAGTGTTAGGGTTAGGATTAGGGTTAGGGGATGGGGAAGGTTTAGGAAACAGGTTAGGGTACGACAATGGTTTAGGGTGAGCGTACGTGTTAGGGTACGGGTTAGTGTTAGCATACAGGTTAGGATTAGGGGACGGGTTAGGGTAAGGCTTCGGGTAAGTGTTAGGGTTAGGGTTAGGGGACGGGGATGGTTTAGGGCACAGGTTAGGGAACGACAACAGTTTAAGGTGAGCGTACGTGTTAGGGTACGGTTTAGTGTTAGCGTATGGCTTAGGATTAGTTTACGGGTTAGGGTAAGGCTTCGGGTAAGTTTTAGGTTTAGGGTTAGGGTTAGGGTTAGGGGACGGGGACGGTTTAGGGGAGAGGTTAGTGTACGACAACGGTTTAGGGTGACCGTATGTGTTAGCGTATGGTTTAGGGTTAGCGTACGGGTTAGGATTAGGGGACGTGTTAGGGTAAGGCTTCGGGTAAGGGTTAGGGTTAGGGTTAGGGTTAGGGTTAGGGGACGGGGACGGGGACGGTTTAGGGGAGATGTTAGGATACGACAACGGTTTAGGGTGAGCGTACGTGTTATGTTACGGGTTAGGGTTAGCGTAAGGGTTAGGATTAGGGGACGGGTTAGTGTAAGGCTTCGGGTAAGGTTTAGTGTTAGTGTTAGGGGACAGGGACGGTTTAGGGAAGAGGTTAGGGTACGACAAAGTTTGAGGGTGAGCGTACGTGTTAGGGTACGGGTTAGTGTTAGCGTACGGTTTAGGATTAGTGGACGGGTTAGGGTAAGGCTTCGGGTAAGTGTTAGGGTTAGGGTTAGGGGACGGGGACGGTTTAGGGGAGAGGTTAGTGTACAACGGTTTAGGGTGAGCGTACCTGTTAGGGTATGGGTTAGTGTTAGCGTACGGCTTACGATTAGGGGACGGGTTAGTGTAAGGCTTCGGGTCAGGGTTAGGGTTAGGGTTAGGGTTAGGGGATGGGGACAGCTTAGGGCACAGGTTAGGGTACGACAACGGTTTAGGGTGAGCGTACGTGTTAGGGTACGGGTTAGTGTTAGCGTACGGTTTAGGATTAGGGGACGGGTTAGTGTAAGGCTTCGGGTAAGTGTTAGGGTTAGTGTTAGGAATAGTGTTAGGGGACGGAGACGGTTTAGGGGACAGGTTAGAGTACGACAACGGTTTAGGGTGAGCGTACGTGTTAGGGAACGGGTTAGTGTTAGCGTATGGGTTAGGATTAGGGGACGGGTTAGTGTAAGGCTTCGGGTAAGGGTTAGGGTTAGGGTTAAGGTTAGGGTTAGGGGACGGGGATGGTTTAGGGGACAGGTTAGGGTACGACAACGGTTTAGGGTGAGCGTACGTGTTAGGGTACGGGCTAGTGTTAGCGTACGGCTGAGGATTAGGGAACGGGTTATGGTAAGGCTTCGGGTAAGGTTTAGGGTTAGGATTAGGGTTAGGGTTAGGGTTAGGGGATGGGGACGGTTTAGTGGACAGGTTAGGGTACGACAACGGTTTAGGGTGAGCGTATGTATTAGGGTATGGGTTTGTGTTAGCGTACGTGTTAGGATTAGGGGACGGGTTAGGGTAAGGCTTCGGGTAGGGTTTAGGGTTACGGTTAGGGGACGGGGATGGTTTAGGGGACAGGTTAGGTTACGACAAAGGTTTTGGTTGAGCGTACGTGTTAGGGTATGGGTTAGTGTTAGCGTACGGGTTAGGATTAGGGGACGGGTTATGGTAAGGCTTCGGGTAAGCGTTAGGTTTAGGGTTTGGGTTAGGAGATGCGGACGGAATAGGGGACAGGTTAGGGTACGACAAAGGTTTAGGGTGAGCTTACGTGTTAGGGTACGGGTTAGTGTTAGCGTACGGATTAGGATTAGGGTACGGGTTAGGGTAAGGCTTCGGGTAAGTGTTAGGGTTAGGGTTAGGGTTAGGGTTAGGGGACGGGGACGGTTTATGGGACAGGTTAGTGTAAGAAAACGGTTTAGGGTGAGCGTACGTGTTAGGTTATGGGTTAGTTTTAGCGTACACGTTAGGATTAGTGGACGGTTTAGTTTAAGGCTTCGGGTAAGTGTTAGGGTTAGGGTTAGGGTTAGGGGACGGGGACTGTTTATGGGACAGGTTAGGGTACGAAAACGGTTTAGGTTGAGCGTACATGTTACGGTATGGGTTAGTGGTCACGTACGGGTTAGGATTCGGGGACGGCTTAGGGCAAGGCTTCGGGTAAGGGTTAGGGTTATGGTTAGGTTTAGGGTTAGGGGACGGGGATGGTTTAGGGGACAGGTTAGGGTACGACAACAGTTTAGGGTGAGCGTACATGTTAGGGTACGGTTTAGTGTTAGCGTACCTGTTAGGATAAGGTGATGGCTTAGTGTAAGGCTTCGGGTAAGGGTTAGGGTTAGGGATAGGCGACGGGGACGATTTAGGGGACAGTTTAGGGTACGACAAAGGTTTAGGGTGAGCGTACGTGTTAGGGTACGGGTTAGTCTTAGCGTACGGGTTAGGATTAGGGGACGGGTTAGGGTAAGGCTTCGGGTAAGTGTTAGGGTTAGGGTTAGGCTTAGGGGACGGGGATGGTTTAGGGTACAGGTTAGGGTATGACAACGGTTTAGGGTGAGCGTACGTTTCAGGATACGGGTTAGTGTTAGTGTATGGCTTAGGTTTAGGGGACGGGTTAGTGTAAGGCTTCAGGTAAGTGTTAGGGTTAGGGTTAGGGTTAGGGTTAGTTGACGGGGACGGTTTAGGGGACAGGTTAGGGTACGACAACGGTTTAGGGTGAGCGTACGTGTTAGGGTATGGGTTAGTGTTAGTGTACGCGTTAGGATTAGGGGACGGGTTAGGGTAAGGCTTCGGGTAAGGGTTAGGGTTAGGATTAGGGTTAGGGGATGGGGAAGGTTTAGGGAACATGTTAGGGTACGACAATGGTTTAGCGTGAGCGTACGTGTTAGGGTACGGGTTAATGTTAGAATACAGGTTAGGATTAGGGGACGAGTTAGGGTAAAGCTTCGGGTAAGTGTTAGGGTTGGGTTAGGGGACGGGGACGGGTTAGGGCACAGGTTAGTGTACGACAACGGTTTAGGGTGAGCGTATGTGTTAGCGTATGGTTTAGGGTTAGCGTACGGGTTAGGATTAGGGGACGTGTTAGGGTAAGGCTTCGGGTAAGGGTTAGGGTTAGGGTTAGGGGACGGGGACGGGGACGGTTTAGGGGAGATGTTAGGATACGACAACGGTTTAGGGTGAGCGTACGTGTTAGGTTACGGGTTAGTGTTAGCGTACGGGTTAGGATTAGGGGACGGGTTAGTGTAAGGCTTCGGGCAAGGTTTAGTGTTAGTGTTAGGGGACAGGGACGGTTTAGGGAAGAGGTTAGGGTACGACAAAGGTTGAGGGTGAGCGTACGTGTTAGGGTATGTGTTAGTGTTAGCGTACGGGTTAGGATTAGGGGAGGGGTTATGGTAAGGCTTCGGGTAAGCGTTAGGTTTAGGGTTTGGGTTAGGAGATGCGGACGGATTAGGGGACAGGTTAGGGTACGACAACGGTTTAGTGTGAGCGTACGTGTTAGGGTACGGGTTAGTGTTAGCGTACGGGTTAGGATTAGGTGACGGGTTAGGGTAAGGCTTCGGGTAAGGGTTAGGTTTTGGGTTAGGGTTAGGGTTAGGGTTAGGGGACGGGGACGGTTTTGAGGACAGGTTCGGGTACGAGAACGGTTTAGGGTGAGCGTACGTGTTAGGGTATGGGTTAGTGTTAGCGTATGGGTTAGGATTAGGTGACGGGTGAGGGTAAGGCTTCGGGTAAGGGTTAGGGTTAGGGTTAGGGTTAGGGTTAGGGTTAGGGCACGGGGACGGTTTAGGGGACAGCTTAGTGTATGACAACGGTTTAGGGTGTGCGTACGTGTTAGAGTACGGGTTAGTGTTAGCATACGTCTTAGGATTAGGGGACGGGTTAGGATAAGGCTTCGGATAAGGGTTACGGTTAGGGTTAGGGGACGGGAACGGTTTAGGGGACAGGTTAGGATACGACAACGGTTTAGTGTGAGCGTACGTGTTAGGTTATGGGTTAGTGTTAGCGTACGGATTAGGATTAGGGGACGGGTTAGTTTAAGGCTTCGGGTAAGTGTTAGGGTTAGGGTTAGGGTTAAGGATAGAGGACGGGGACGGTTAGGGTTAGGGTTAGGTTTAGGGTTAGGGATAGGGGACGGGGACGGTTTAGCGGACAGGTTAGGGTATGACAACGGTTTAGGGTGAGCGTAAGTGCTGGGTACGGGTTAGTGTTATTATACGGGTTAGGATTAGGGGACGGGTTAGGGTAAGGCTTCGGGTAAGGTTTAGGGTTAGGGTTAGGGTTAGAGTTAGGGGACGTGGACGGTTTAGGGGACAGGTTAGGATACGACAACGGTTTAGGGTGAGCGTACGTCTTAGGCCATGGGTTAGTGTTAGCGTACGGGTTAGGATTAGGGGACGGGTTAGGGTAAGGTTTCGGGTAGGGGTTAGTGTTAGGGTTAGGGTTAGGGTTAGAGGACGGGGACGGTTTAGGGGACAGGTTAGGGTACGACAACGGTTTAGGGTGAGCGTACGTGTTAGGGTACGGGTTATTGTTAGCGTACGGGTTAGGATTAGGGGACGGGTTTGTGTAAGGCTTCGGGTAAATGTTAGGGTTAGGGTAAGGGTTAGGGTTAGGTTTAGGGTTACCCTTAGGGGATGGGGACGGTTTAGGGGCAGGTTAGGTTACGACAACGGTTTAGGGTGAGCGTACGTGTTAGGGTATGGGTTAATATTAGCGTACGGCTTAGGATTAGGGGACGGGTTAGGGTAAGCCTTCGGGTAAGTCTTAAGGTTAGGGTTTGGGTTAGGGTTAGGGGACGGGGACGGTTTAGGGGACAGGTTAGGGTACAACAATGGTTTAGGGTGAGCGTACGTGTTAGTGTTAGCGTACGGCTTACTATTAGGGGACGGGTTAGGGTAAGGCTTCGGGTAAGGCTTAGGGTTAGGGTTAGGTTTAGGTTTAGGGTTAGGGGACGGGGACGGTTCAGGGGACAGGTTAGGGTACGACAACGGTTTAGGGTGAGCGTACGTGTTAGGGTACGGGTTAGTGTTAGCGTACGTGTTAGGATTAGGGGACGGGTTAGGGTAAGGCTTCGGGTAAATGTTAGGGTTAGGGTTAGGCTTAGAGATAGTGTTAGGGTTAGGGGACGGGGACAGTTTAGGGGACAGGTTAGGTTACGACAATGGTTTAGGGTGAGTGTACGTGTTAGGGTACGCGTTAGTGTTAGCGTACGGGTTAGGATTAGAGGACGGGTTAGTGTAAGGCTTCGGGTAAGTTTTAGCGTTAGGATTAGGGTTAGGGTTAGGGGACGGGGACGGTTTAGGGGACAGGTTAGGGTACGACAATGGTTTAATTCCAGCGTACGTGTTAGGGTACGGGATAGTGTTAGCGTACGGCTTAGGATTATTGGACGGTTTAGTGTAAGGCTTCGGGTAAGGTTTAGGATTAGGGTTAGGTTTAGGGTTAGGGTTAGGGGACGGGGACGGTTTAGGTGACAGGTTAGGGTACGACAACGGTTTTGGGTGATCGTACGTGTTAGGGTACGGGTTAGTGTTAGCGTACGGGTTAGGATTAGGGGACGGGTTAGGGTAAGGCTTCGGGTAAGGGTTAGGGTTAGGGTTAGGGTTACGGGACGGAGATGGTTAGGGGACTGGTTATGTATGACAACGGTTTAGGGTGAGCGTACATGTTAGAGTACGGGTTAGTGATAGCATACGGGTTAGGATTAGGGGACGGGTCAGAGTAAGGCTTCGGGTTAGGGTTAGGGTTAAAGTTAGGGTTAGGGGACGGGAAAGGTTTAGGGGACAGGCTAGGGTTCGACAACGGTTTAGGGTGAGTGTACGTGTTATGGTACGGGTTAGTGTTAGCGTACGGGTTAGGATTAGGTGACGTGTTAGTGTAAGGCTTCGGGTAAGTTTTTGGGTTAGAGTTAGGGTTAGGGTTAGGGAACAGGGACGGTTTAGGGGACAGGTTTGGGTACGACAACGGTTTAGGGTGAGCGTATGTGTTAGGGTACCGGTTAGTGTTAGCGTACGGGTTAGGATTAGGGGACGGGTTAGGTTAAGGCTTCGGGTAAGGGTTAGGGTTAGGGTTAGGGGACAGGGCCGGTTTAGGGGACAGGTTTGGGTACGACAACGGTTTAGGGTGAGCGTATGTGTTAGGGTACGGGTTAGTGTTAGCGTACAGGTTAGGATTAGGGGACGGGTTAGGATAAGGCTTCGGGTAAGTGTTAGGGTCAGGTTAAGGGTTAAGTTTAGGGTTATGGGACCGGGAAGGTTTACGGGACAGGTTAGTGTACGACAACGGTTTAGGGTGAGCGTATGTGTTAGGGTACGGTTTAGTGTTAGCGTACGTGTTAGGATTAAGGGACGGGTTAGGGTAAGGCTTCGGGTAAGGGTTAGGGTTAGGGTTAGTGTTAAGGTTAGGGTTAGGGTACTGGGAAGGTTTAGGGCACAGGTTAGGGTACGACAGCGCTTTAGGGTGAGCGTACGTGTTAGGGTTCGGGTTAGTGTTATCGTACGGGTTAGGATTATGGTACGGGTTAGTGTAAGGCTTCGGTTAAGGGTTAGGGTTAGGGGTAGGGTTAGGTTTAGGGGACGGGGACGGTTTAGGGGACAGGTTAGGATACGACAACGGTTTAGTGTGAGCGTACGTTTTAGGGTACGTGTTAGTGTTAGCGTACGGTTGAGGATTAGGGAACGGGTTAGGGTAAGGCTTCGGGTAAGGGTTAGGGTTAGGGTTAGGGTTAGGGTTAGGGGACGTGGACGGTTTAGGGTTAGGGTTAGGGTCAGTGTTAGTGTTAGGATTAGCGGACGGGGATGGTTTATGGGACAGGTTAGGGTACGTCAACGGTTTAGGGTGAGCGTACGTGTTAGGGTACGGGTTAGTGTTAGCGTACGGTTTAGGATTAGGGGACGGGTTAGGGTAAGGCTTCGGATAAGGGTTAGGGTTAGGGTTAGGGTTAGGATTAGCGGACGGGGATGGTTTAGGGGACAGGTTAGTGTACGACAACGATTTTGGGTGAGCGTACGTGTTAGGGTACGGGTTAGTGTTAGCGTACGGGTTAGGATTAGGGGACGGGTTAGGGTAAGGCTTCGGGTAAATGTTAGGGTTAGGGTTAGGCTTAGGGATAGTGTTAGGGTTAGGGGACGGGGACGGTTTAGGGGACAGGTTAGGTTACGCCAATGGTTTAGGGTGAGTGTACGTGTTAGGGTACGCGTTAGTGTTAGCGTACGGGTTAGGATTAGAGGACGGGTTAGGGTAAGGCTTCGAGTAAGTGTTAGGGTTAGGGTTAGGGTTAGGGGACGGGGACGGTTTAGGGGACAGGTTAGGGGACGACAACGGTTTAGGGTGAGCGTATGTGTTAGGGTACGGGTTAGTGTTAGCGTACGTGTTAGGATTAGGGGACGGATTAGTGTAAGGCTTCGGGTAAGTTTTAGCGTTAGGATTAGGGTTAGGATTAGGGGACGGGGACGGTTTAGGGGACAGGTTAGGGTACGACAACGGTTTAAGTTGAGCGTACGTGTTAGGGTACGGGATAGTGTTAGCGTACGGCTTAGGATTATTGGACGGTTTAGTGTAAGGCTTCGGGTAAGGTTTAGGATTAGGGTTAGGTTTAGGGTTAGGGTTAGGGGACGGGGACGGTTTAGGTGACAGGTTAGGGTACGACAACGGTTTTGGGTGAGCGTACGTGTTACGGTACGGGTTAGTGTTAGAGTATGGGTTAGGATTAGGGGACGGGTTAGGGTAAGGCTTCGGGTAAGGGTTAGGGTTAGGGTTAGGGGACGGAGATGGTTAGGGGACTGGTTATGTATGACAACGGTTTAGGGTGAGCGTACATGTTAGAGTACGGGTTAGTGATAGCGTACGGGTTAGGATTAGGGGACGGGTTAGAGTAAGGCTTCGTGTTAGGGTTAGGGTTAAAGTTAGGGTTAGGGGACCGGAAAGGTTTAGGGGACAGGCTAGGGTTCGACAACGGTTTAGGGTGAGTGTACGTGTTATGGTACGGGTTAGTGTTAGCGTACGGGTTAGGATTAGGTGACGTGTTAGTGTAAGGCTTCGGGTAAGTTTTTGGGTTAGAGTTAGGGTTAGGGTTAGGGAACAGGGACGGTTTAGGGGACAGGTTTGGGTACGACAACGGTTTAGGGTGAGCGTACGTGTTAGGGTACGGGTTAGTGTTAGCGTACGGGTTAGGATTAGGGGACGGGTTAGGTTAAGGCTTCGGGTAAGGGTTAGGGTTAGGGTTAGGGGACAGGGACGGTTTAGGGGACAGGTTTGGGTACGACAACGGTTTTAGGGTGAGCGTATGTGTTAGGGTACGGGTTAGTGTTAGCGTACGGGTTAGGATTTGGGGACGGGTTAGGATAAGGCTTCGGGTAAGTGTTAGGGTCAGGTTAAGGGTTAGGTTTAGGGTTATGGGACCGGGAAGGTTTACGGGACAGGTTAGTGTACGACAACGGTTTAGGGTAGCGTATGTGTTAGGGTACGGTTTAGTGTTAGCGTACGTGTTAGGATTAAGGGACGGGTTAGTGTAAGGCTTCTGGTAAGGGTTAGGGTTAGGGTTAGTGTTAGGGTTAGGGTTAGGGTACTGGGAAGGTTTAGGGCACAGGTTAGGGTACGACAGCGCTTTAGGGTGAGCGTACGTGTTAGGGTTCGGGTTAGTGTTATCATACGGGTTAGGATTATGGTACGGGTTAGTGTAAGGCTTCGGTTAAGGGTTAGGGTTAGGGGTAGGGTTAGGTTTAGGGGACGGGGACGGTTTAGGGGACAGGTTAGGCTACGACAACGGTTTAGGGTGAGCATACGTGTTAGGGTACGGGTTATTGTTAGCGTACGGTTTAGGATTAGGGGACGGGTTAGTGTAAGGTTTCGGGTAAGGGTTAGGGTTAGGGTTAGGGTTACGGGTTGGGGACGGTTTAGGGCACAGGTGAGGGTACGACAACGGTTTAGTGTGAGCGTACGTTTTAGGGTACGTGTTAGTGTTAGCGTACGGTTGAGGATTAGGGAACGGGTTAGGGTAAGGCTTCGGGTAAGGGTTAGGGTTAGGGTTAGGGTTAGGGTTAGGGGACGTGGACGGTTTAGGGTTAGGGTTAGGGTTAGGGTTAGTGTTAGGATTAGCGGACGGGGATGGTTTAGGGGATAGGTTAGGGTACATCAACGGTTTAGGGTGAGCGTACGTGTTAGGGTACGGGTTAGTGTTAGCGTACGGGTTAGGTTTAGGGGACGGGTTAGGGTAAGGCTTCGGGTAAGGGTTAGGGTTAGGGTTAGGGTTAGGATTAGCGGACGGGGATGGTTTAGGGGACAGCTTAGTGTACGACAACGATTTTGGGTGAGCGTACGTGTTAGGGTACGGGTTAGTGTTAGCGTACGGGTTAGGATTAGGGGACGGGTTAGGGTAAGGCTTCGGGTAAGGGTTAGGGTAAGGGGACAGGGACGGTTTAGGGGACAGGTTAGTGTATGACAGCGGTTTAGGGGTAGCGTACGTGTTAGGGCACAGGTTAGTGTTAGCGTATGGGTTAGATTTAGGGGACGGGTTAGGTTAAGGCTTCAGGTAAGGGTTAGGGTTAGGGTTAGGGTTTGGTTTAGGGGACGGGGAAGGTTTAGGGGACAGGTTACGGTACGACCACTGTTTAGGGTAAGCATACGTGTTAGGGCACGGGTTAGTGTGAGCGCACGGGTTAGGATTAGGGGACGTGTTAGGTTAAGGCTTCACGTAAGGGTTAGGGTTAGGTTTAGGGTTTGGGGACGGGGACGGTTTAGGGGACATGTTAGGGTACGACAACGTTTTAGGGTGAGCATACGTGTTAAGGCACGGGTTAGTGTTAGCGTACGGGTTAGGTTTAGGGGACGGGTTAGGGTAAGGCTTTGGGTAAGGGTTAGGTTTAGAGTTAGGGTTAGGTTTAGGGTTAGGGTTATGGGACGGGGACGGTTTAGGGGACAGGTTAGGGTACGACAACGGTTTAGGGTGAACGTACGTGTTAGGGTACAGGTTAGTGTTAGCGTACGGGTTAGGAATAGGACACGGGTTAGGGTAATTATTCGGGTAAGTGTTAGGCTTAGGGTTAGGGTTAGGGGACGGGAACGGTTTAGGGGACAGGTTAGTGTATGATAATATTTCAGGGTGAGCGTACGTGTTAGGGCACGGGTTAGTGTTAGCGGACGGGTTAGTTTTAGGGGACGGGTAAGGGAAAGGCTTCGGGTAAGTGTTAGGGTTAGGGTTAGGGTTAGGGTTAGGGGACGGGGACGGTTTAGGGGACAGGTTAGTGTACGACAACAGTTTAGGGTGAGCGTATGTATTAGGGTACGGGTTAGTGTTAGCGTACGGGTTAGCACTAGGGGACGGGTTAGGGTAAGGCTTCGGGTAAGGGTTAGGTTTAGGGTTAGGGTTAGGTTTAGGGTTAGTGTTACGGGACGTGGACGGTTTAGGGGAAAAGTTAGGGTACGACAACGGATTAGGGTGAGCGTACGTGTTAGGGTACGGGTTAGTGTTAGCGTACGGTTTAGTATTAGGGGACGCGTTAGTGTATGGCTTCGGGTAAGCGTTAGGGTTAGCGTTAGGGTTCGGGTTAGGGGACGGGGACGGTTGAGGGGTCAGGTTAGTGTATGACAACGCTTTAGGTTGAGGGTACGTGTTAGGTTACGGGTTAGTGTTAGCGTACGGTTTAGTATTAGGGGACGGGTTAGTGTAAGGCTTCGGGTAAGGGTTAGAGTTAGATTTAAGGTTAGGGTTAGGGGATGGGGACGGTTTAGGGGACAGGTTAGGGTACGACAACGTTTTAGGTTGAGCGTACGTGTTAGGGTACGGGTTAGTGTTAGCGTACTGGTTAGGATTAGGACACGGGTTAGCGTAAGGCTTCGGGTAAGTGTTAGGGTTAGGGTTAGGGTTAGGGGACGGGGACTGTTTAGGGGACAGGTTAGGGTACGACAATGCTTTAGGGTGAACGTACGTGTGAGGGTATGGGTTAGTGTTAGCGTACGGGTTAGGATTAGGGGACGGGTTAGGGTAAGGCTTCGTGTAAGGGTTGGGTTAGGGTTAGGGTTACGGTTAGGGGACTGGGAAGGTTTAGGGGACAGGTGAGGGTACGACAAGGGTTTAGGTTGTGCCTACGTGTTAGGGCACGGGTTAGTGTTAGCGTTCAGGTTAGGATTAGGGGACGGGTAAGGGTAAGGCTTCGGGTAAGGGTTAGGGTTAGGGTTAGGTTTAGGGTTAGGGTTAGGGGACGGGGACGGTTTACGGGACACGTTAGGGTACAACAACGGTTTAGGGTGAGCGGACGTTTTAGCGTACGTGTTAGTGTTAGCGTACGGGTTAGGATTAGGGGACGGGTTAGGGTAAGGCTTCGGGTAAGGGTTAGGGTTAGGGTTAGGGTTAGTGTTAGGGAACGGGGATGGTTTAGGGGACAGGTTTCGGTACGACAACGTTTTAGGTTACGCATACGTCTTAGGGTACGCGTTAGTGTTACCGTACGTCTTAGGATTAGGGGAATGGTTAGGGTAAGGATTTGGGTAAGGGTTAGGGTTAGGGTTAGGGTTAGGGGACGGGGACAGTTTAGGGGACAGGTTAGTGTACGACAACGGTTAAGGGGGAGAGTACGTGTTAGTGTACGGGATAGTGTTATCGTACGGGTTAGGATTAGGGGACGTGTTAGGGTAAGGCTTCGGGTAAGGGTTAGGGTTAGTGTTAGTGTTAGGGTTATGGTTAGGGGACGGGGATGGTTTATGATAGGTTAGGGTACGACAACGGTTTAGGGTGAGCGTACATGTTAGGGTACGTGTTAGTGTTAGCGTATGGGTGAGGTTTATGGGACGGTTCAGGGTAAGGCTTCGGGTAAGGGTTAGGGTTAGGGTTAAGGTTAGGGTTAGGGTTAAGGGACGGGGACGGTTTAGGGGACAGGTTAGGGTACGAAAACGGTTTATGTTGAGCGTAAGTTTTAGGGTATGGTTTAGTGTTAGCGTACGTGTTAGGATTAGGGGACGGGTAAGGGTAAGGTTTCGGGTAAGGGTTAGGGTTAGGGTTAGGGGACGGGGACGGTTTAGGGGACAGGTTAGGGTACGACAAAGGTTTAGGGTGAGCGTACGTATAAGGGTACGGGTTAGTGTTAGCGTACGGGTTAGTATTAGGGGACGGGTTAGGATAAGGCTTCGGGTAAGAGTTAGGGTTAGGGTTAGGGTTAGGGTTAGGGTTAGGTTTAGGGGACGGTTTAGGGGACAGGTTAGGGTACGACAACGGTTTAGGGTGTGTGTACGTGTTAGGGCACGGGTTAGTGTTAGCGTACGGGTTAGGATTATAGGACGGGTTAGTGTAAGGCTTCGGGTAAGGGTTAGGGTTAGCGTTAGGGTTAGGGTTAGGGGACGGGGACGGTTTAGGGGTCAGCTTAGGGTACAAAAACGGTTAAGGGTGAGGGTACGAGTTAGGTTCCGGGTTAGTGTTATCGAACGGGTTAGGATTAGGGGACGGGTTATGTTAAGGCTTCGCATAAGGGTTAGGGTTAGTGTTAGGGTTAGCTTTAGGGGACGGGGACGGTTTAGGGGACAGGTTAGGGCACGACAACGGTTTAGGGTGAGCGTATGTGTTAGGGTACGGGTTAGTGTTAGCGTACGGGTTAGGATTAGGGGACGGGTTAGGGTAAGGCTTCGGGTAAGGGTTAGGGTTAGGTTTAGGGGACAGGGACGTTTTAGGGGACAGGTTAGGGTACGCAACGGTTTAGGGTGTGCGTACGTGTTAGGGTACAGTTGAGTGTTAGCGTACAGGTAGGATTAGGGGACGGGTTAGGGTAAGGCTTCCGGTAAGGGTTAGTGTTAGGGTTAGGTTTAAGTTTAGGGTTAGGGTTAGGGGACGGGGACGGTTTAGGGGACAGGTTAGGGTACGACAACGTTTTACGGTGAGCGTATGTGTTAGCGTACGGGTTAGTGTTAGCGTACGGGTTAGGATTAGGGGACGGGTTAGGGTAAGGCTTCGGGTAAGGCTTAGGGTTGGGGTTAGGTTTAGGGTTAGGGTTAGGTGATGGGGACGGTTTCGGGGACAGTTTAGGGTACGAAAACGGTTTAGGGTGAGCGTACGTTTTAGGGTACGGGTTAGTGTTAGCGTATGTGTTAAGATTAGGGGACGGGTTAGGGTAAGGCTTTGGGTAAGGTTTAGGGTTAGGGTTAGGGTTAGGGGACGGGGACGGGGACGATATAGGGGACAGGTTAGGGTACAACAACGGTTTAGGGTGAGCGTACGTGTTAGAGTACGGTTTAGTGTTAGCGTATGGGTAAGGATTAGGGGACGGGTTAGGGTAAGGCTTCAGGAAAGGTTTAGGTTTAGGGTTAGGGTAAGGTATAGGGGACAGGGACGGGGACCGTTTAGGGGATAGGTTAGAGTACGACAATGGTT
Organism: Phocoena phocoena; assembly: GCF_963924675.1. Classification (NCBI taxonomy): domain Eukaryota; kingdom Metazoa; phylum Chordata; class Mammalia; order Artiodactyla; family Phocoenidae; genus Phocoena; species Phocoena phocoena. The sequence continues at coordinate 150,164,656 of NC_089220.1, forward strand.
TAGGGTGAGCGTACGTGTTAAGGTGCAGATTAGTGTTAACGTACGGGTTAGTTTAGCGGACGGGTTATGTTAAGGCTTCGGGTAAGGGTTAGGGTTAGGGTTAGGGTTAGGGGACGGGGACGTTTTAAGGGACAGGTTAGGGTATGAGAACGGTTTATGGTGATAGTATGTGTTAGGGTACGGGTTAGTGTTAGCGTATAGGTTAGGATTAGGGGACGGGTTAGGGTAAGGCTTCGGGTAAGGGTTAAGGTTAGGGTTAGGGTTAGGGTTAGGGGACGGGTATGGTTTAGTGGACAGCTCAGGGTACGACAATGGTTTAGGGTGAACGTTACTGTTAGGGTACGGGTGAGTGTTAGCGTACGGTTAGGATTAGGGGACAGGTTAAGGTAAGGCTTCGGGTAAGGTTTAGGGTTAGGATTAGGGTTAGGGTTAGGGGACGGGGACGGTTTAGGGGACAGGTTAGGTTACGACAATGGTTTAGGGTGAGCGTACGTGTTAGGGTATGTGTTAGTGTTAGCGTACGGGTTAGGATTAGGGGACGGGTTAGGGTAAGGCTTTGGGTAAGGGTTAGGGTTATGGTTAGGGTTGGGTTAGGGGACGGGGACGGTTTAGGTGACAGGGTTAGGATTAGGGGATGGGGACGGTTTAGGGGACAGGTTAGGGTACGACAACGGTTTAGGATGAGCGTACGTTTTAGGGTACAGGTTAGTGTTAGCGTATGGGTTAGGTTTAGGGTACGGATTAGGGTAAGGCTTCGGGTAAGTGTTAGGGTTAGGGTTAAGGGAAGGGGACGGTTTAGGGGACAGGTTAGGGTACGTCAATGGTTTAGGTTGAGCGTACGTGTTAGGGTACGGGTTAGTGTTAACGTACGAATTAGGATTAGGGGACGGGTTAGGGTAAGGCTTCGGGTAAGGCTTAGGGTTAGGGTAAGGGTTAGGGTTAGGGGACGGGGACGGTTTAGGGGACAGGTGAGGGTACGACAACGGTTTAGTGTGAGCGTACATGTTAGGATACGGGTTAGTGATAGCGTATGGTTTAGGATTATGGGACGGGTTAGGTTAAGGATTCGGGTAAGGGTTAGGGTTAGGGTTAGGGGACGTGGACGGTTTAGGGGACAGGTTAGGGTATGACAACGGTTTAGGGTGAGCGTACTTGTTAGGGTACGGGTTAGTGTTAGCATACGGGTTAGGTTTAGGGGACGGGTTAGAGTAAGGCTTCGGGTAAGGGTTAGGGTTAGGGTTAGGGTAAGGCTTCGGGTAAGGTTTAGGGTTAGGGTTAGTGTTAGGGGAAGGGGAAGATTTAGGATACAGGTTAGGGTAAGACAACGGTTTGGGGTGAGCGTACGTGTTAGCGTACAGGTTAGTGTTAGCGTACGGGTTAGGATTAGGGGACGGGTTAGGGTAAGGCTTCGGGTAAGTGTTAGGGTTAGGTGATGGGGATGGTTTAGTGGAAAGGTTAGGGTATGACAACGGTTTAGGGTGAGCGTACTTGTTAGGGTACGGGTTAGTTTTAGCATACGGCTTAGGATTAGGGGACGGGTTACTGTAAGGCTTCGAGTAAGGGTTAGGGTTAGGGTTAGAGTTAGGGTTAGGGTTAGGGGACGAGGACGGTTTAGGGGACAGGTTAGGGTACGACAACGATTTAGGGTCCGTGTACGTGTTAGTGTACGTTTTAGTTTTAGCGTACGGGTTAGGATTAGGGGAAGGGTTAGGGGAAGGCTTCGGGTAAGGTTTAGGGTTAGGGTTAGGGGATGGGGACGATTTAGGGAACAGGTTAGGGTACGACAAAGTTTTGGGGTGAGCGTACGTGTTAGGGTACAGGTTAGTGTTAGCGTACGGATTAGGATTAGGGCACAGGTTACGGTAAGGCTTCGGGTAAGTGTTAGGGTTAGGGGACGGGGACGGTTTAGGGGACAGGTTAGGGTACGATAACGGTTTAGGGTGAGCGTACTTGTTAGGGTATGGATTAGTGTTAGCATACGGCTTAGAATTAGGGGACGGGTTAGTGTAAGGCTTCGGGTAAGGGTTAGGGTTAGGGTTAGATTTAGGGTTAGTGTTAGGGGAAGGGGACGGTTTAGGGGACAGGTTAGGGTACGACAATGGTTTAGGGTGAGCGAACGTGTTAGGGTACGGGTTAGTGTTAGCGTATGGGTTAGGATTATGGGACGGGTTAGGGTAAGGCGTTGGGTAAGTGTTAGGGTTAGGGTTAGGGTTAGGGGAAGGGGACGGTTTAGGGGACAGGTTAGGGTACGACAACGGTTTAGGGTGAGCGTACTTGTTAAGGTACGGGTTAGTGTTTGCGTACGGGTTCGGATTAGGGGATGGGTTATAGTAAGGCTTCGGGTAAGGGTTAGGGTTAGGGTTGGTTTAGCGTTAGGGTCAGGGAAGGGGACGGTTTAGGGGACAGGTTAGTGTACGACAACGGTTTAGTGTGAGTGTACGTGTTAGGGTACGTGTTAGTGTTAGCGTACCGGTTAGAATTAGGGGACGGGTTATGGTAAGGCTTCGGGTATGGGTTACGGTTAGGTTTAGGGTTAGGGTTAGGGTTAGGGGACGGGGACGGTATAGGGGACAGGTTAGGGTATGACAACGGTTTAGGGTGAGCATACGTGTTAGGGTATGGGTTAGTGTTAGCGTACGGGTAAGTATTAGGGGACAGGTTAGTGTAAGGCTTCGGGTAAGGGTTAGGATTAGGTTTAGGGTTAGGTTTAGGGGACGTGGACGGTTTAGGGGACAGGTTAGGGTACGACAACGTTTAGGGTGAGCGTACTTGTTAGGGTACGGGTTAGTGTTAGAATACGGGTTAGGATTAGGGGACGGGTTAGAGTAAGGCTTCGGGTAAATATTTGGGTTAGGTTTAGGGTTAGGGTTAGGGTTAAGGTTACTGTACGGGGACGATTTAGGGGACAGGTTAGGGTACGACAACGATTTAGGGTGAGCGTACGTGTTAGGTTATGGGTCAGTGTTAGCGTACGGCTTAGGATTATGGGACGGGTTAGGGTAAGGCTTCGGGGAAGGGTTACGGTTAGGGTTAGGGTTTGGGGACGGTGACGGTTTAGGGGACAGGTTAGGGTACGACAACAGTTTAGGGTAAGCGTATGTGTTAGTGTACGGATTAGTGTTAGTGTATGTGTTAGGATTAGGGGACGGGTTAGGGTAAGGCTTCGGGTAAGTGTTAGGTTTAGGGTTAGGGTTAGGGATAGGGGACGGGGACTTTTTAGGGGACAGTTTAAGGTAGGACAACGGCTTAGGGTGAGCGTACGTGTTAGGGTACGGGTTAGTGTTAGTGTACGGTTTAGGATTAGGGGACTGGTTAGTGTAATGCTTCGGGTAAGGGTTAGTGTTAGGGTTAGGGTTAGGGGACGGGGACGGGGACGGTTTAGGGGACAGGTTAGGGCACGACAATGGTTTAGGGTGAGCGTATGTGTTAGGGTACGGGTTAGTGTTAGCGTACGGTTTAGGATTAGGGGACGTGTTAGGGTAAGGCTTCGGGTAAGGGTTAGGGTTAGGGTTAGGGGACAGGGACGTTTTAGGGGACAGGTTAGGGTATGACAACGGTTTAGGGTGAGCGTACGTGTTAGGATATGGGTTAGTGTTCGCGTACGGCTTAGGATTAGTGGACGGATTAGGGTAAGGCTTTGGGTAAGGGTTAGGGTTAGGGTGAGTTTTAGGGTTAGGGGACGGGGATAGGGACGGTTTAGGGGACAGGATAGGGTACGACAACGGTTTAGGGTGAGCGTACGTGTTAGTGTACAGTTGAGTGTTAGCGTACGGGTAGGATTAGGGGACGAGTTAGGGTCAGGATTCGGGTAAGGGTTAGGGTTAGGGTTATGGTTAGGATTAGGGTTAGGGGACGGGGACGGTTTAGGTGCAGGTTAGGGTACGACAACGGTTTAGGGTGAGCGTACGTGTTAGGGTACGTGTTAGTGTTAGGGTACGGGTTAGGATTAGGGGACGGGTTAGGGTAAGGCTTCGGGTAAGGGTTAGGGTTATGGTTATGGTTAGGGTTGGGTTAGGGGACAGGGACGGTTTAGGGGACAGGGTTAGGATTAGGGGATGGGGACGGTTTAGGGAACAGGTTAGGGTAGACAACGGTTTAGGGTGAGTGTACGTGTTAGGGTACAGGTTGGTGTTAGCGTATGGGTTAGGATTAGGGTACGGATTAGGGTAAGGCTTCGGGTAAGTGTTAGGTTTAGGGTTAAGGGAAGGGGACGGTTTAGGGGACAGGTTAGGGTACGTCAATGTTTTAGGTTGAGCGTACGTGTTAGGGTACGGGTTAGTGTTAGCGTACAAATTAGGATTAGGGGATGGGTTAGGGTAAGGCTTCGGGTAAGGGTTAGGGTTAGGGTTAGGGTTAGGTTTAGGGGACGGGGACGGTTTAGGGGACAGGTGAGGGTACGACAACGGTTTAGTGTGAGCGTACGTGTTACGATACGGGTTAGTGATAGCGTACGGGTTAGGATTATGGGACGGGTTAGGGTAAGGCTTCGGGTAAGGGTTAGGGTTAGGGTTAGGGTTAGGGGACGGGGACGGTTTAGGGGACAGGTTTGGGTATGACAACGGTTTAGCGTGAGCGTACTTGTTAGGGTATGGGTTAGTGTTAGCGTACGGGTGAGTATTAGGGGACTGGTTAGTGTAAGGCTTCGGGTAAGCTTTTGGGTTAGGGTTAGTGTTAGCGGATGGGGACGGTTTAGGGGACAGGTTAGGGTACGACAACGGTTTACCGTGAGCGTACGTGTTAGGGTACGGGTTAGTGTTAGCGTACGGGTTAGGATTAGGGGACGGGTTAGGGTAAGGCTTCGGGTAAGTGTTAGGATTAGGTTTAGGGTTAGGGTTAGTGTTAGGGGATGGGGACGGTTTAGGGGACAGGTTAGGGTACGACAACGTTTTAGGGTGAGCGTACGTGTTATGGTACGTGTTAGTGTTAGCGTATGGTTTAGGATTAGGGGACGGGTTAGGGTAAGGCTTTGGGTAAGGGTTAAGGTTAGGGTTAGGGTTAGGGTTAGGGGAAGAGGAAGGTTTACATGAAAGGTTAGTGAACGACAACAGTTTAGGGTGAGCGTACGTGTTAGGGTACGGGTTAGTGTTAGCGTACGGTTTAGGATTAGGTGACGGCTTTGGGTCAGGCTTCGGGTAAAGGTTAGGGTTAGGTTTAGGGTTAGGTTTAGGGGACGGGAAGGGGACGGTTTAGGGGCCAGGTTAGGGTATGACAACGGTTTAGGGAGAGCATACGTTTTAGGGTACGGGTTAGTGTTAGTGTACGGCTTAGGATTAGGGGACGGGTTAGGGTATGGTTTCGGGTAAGGTTTAGGGTTAGGGTTAGGGTTAGGGAAAGGGGACGTGGACGGTTTAGGGGACAGGTTAGGGTACGACAAGGGTTTAGGGTGAGCGTACGTGTTACGGTACGGGTTAGTGGTAGCGTACGGGTTAGGATTAGGGGACGGGTTAGGGTAAGGCTTCGGGTAAGTGTTAGGGTTAGGGTTAGGGTTAGCGTAAGGTTTAGGGGACGGAGACGGTTTAGGGGACAGGGTAGCGTACGACAACTGTTTAGAGTGAGCGTACGTGTTAGGGTACGGGTTCGTGTTAGCGTACGAGTTAGGATTATGGGACGGGTAAGGGTAAGGCTTCGGGTAAATGTTAGGGTTAGGGTTAGTGTTAGGCTTAGGGTTAGGGGACGGGGACGGGGACGGTTTAGGGGACAGGTTAGGGTAAGACAACGATTTAGGGTGAGCGTACGTGTTAGGGTACGGGTTAGTGTTAGCTTACGGGTTAGGATTAGGGGACGGGTTAGGGTAAGGCTTCGGGTAAATGTTAGAGTTAGGGTTAGGCTTAGGGATAGTGTTAGGGTTAGGGGACAGGGACGGTTTAGGGGACAGGTTAGGTTACGACAACGGTTTAGGGTGAGCGTACGTGTTAGGGTACGCGTTAGTGTTAGCGTACGGGTTAGGATTAGAGGACGGGTTAGGGTAAGGCTTCGAGTAAGGGTTAGGGTTAGGGTTAGGGTTAGGGGACGGGGACGGTTTAGGGGACAGGTTAGGGTACGACAACGGTTTAGGGTGAGCGTACATGTTAGGGTACGGGTTAGTGTTAGCGTACGGGTTAGGATTAGGGGACGGGTTAGGGTAAGGCTTCGGGTAAGGGTTAGGGTTAGGGTTAGGGTTAGGGTTAGGGGAAGGGATCGGTTTAGGGGACAGGTTAGTGTACGGCAACATTTTAGGGTGAGCGTACGTGTTAGGGTACGGGTTAGTGTTAGCGCACTGGTTAGGATTAGGGGACGGGTTAGTATAAGGCTTTGGGCAAGAGTTAAGTTTAGGGTTAGGGTTAGGGTTAGGGTTAGGGGACGGGGACGGTTTAGGGGACAGGTTAGGGGACGACAACGGTTTAGGGTGAGCGTATGTGTTAGGGTACGGGTTAGTGTTAGAATACGTGTTAGGATTAGGGGACGGATTAGTGTAAGGCTTCCGGTAAGGTTTAGCGTTAGGATTAGGGTTAGGGTTAGGGGACGGGGACAGGTTAGGGTACGATAACGGTTTAAGTTGAGCGTACGTGTTAGGGTACGGTATAGTGTTAGCGTACGGCTTAGGATTAGTGGACGGTTTAGTGTAAGGCTTCGGGTAAGGTTTAGGATTAGGGTTAGGTTTAGGGTTAGGGTTAGGGGACGGGGACGGTTTAGGTGACAGGTTAGGGTACGACAACGGTTTTGGGTGAGCGTACGTGTTAGGGTACGGGTTAGTGTTAGAGTACGGGTTAGGATTAGGGGACAGGTTAGTGTAAGGCTTCGGGTAAGGGTTAGGGTTAGGGTTAGGTTTAGGGTTAGGGGCCGGGTACGGTTTAGGGGACAGGTTAGTGTACGACAACGGCTTAGGGTGAGTGTACGTGTTAGGGTACGGGTTAGTGTTAGCGTACGCGTTAGGATTACGGGACAGGTTAGTGTAAGGCTTCGGGTAAAGCTTAGGCTTAGGATTAGGGTAAGGTTTAGGGTTAGTGTTCGTGGACGGGGACGGTTTAGGGGACAGGTTAGTGTATGACAACGGTTTAGGGTGAGCGTACGTGTTAGTGTACGGGTTAGTGTAAGCGTACGGGTTTGGATTAGGGGACGTGTTAGGGTAAGGCTTCGGGTAAGGGTTAGGGTTAGGGTTAGGGTTAGGGGATGGGGACGGTTTAGGGGACACGTTAGGGTATGACAACGGTTTAGAGTGAGCATACGTGTTAGGGTACGGGTTAGTGTTAGCGTACGGGTTAGGATTAGGGGACGGTTTAGTGTAAGGCTTCGGGTAAGGGTTAGGGTTAGGGTTAGGGTTAGGGGACGGGGACGGGGACGGTTTAGGGGACAGCTTAGGGTACGACAACTGTTTAGGGTGAACGTACGTGTTAGGGTACGTGTGAGTGTTAGCGTACAGGTTAGGATTACGGGACGTGTTATGGTAAGGCTTAGGGTAAGGTTTAGGGTTAGGGTTTGGGGACGGGAATGGTTTAGGGGACAGGTTAGGGTACGACAACGGTTTAGGGTGAGCGTACGTGTTAGGGCACGTTTTAGTGTTAGCGTACGGTTTAGGATGAGGGGACGGGATAGGGTAAGGCTTCCGGTAAGGTTTAGGGTTAGGGGTAAGGTTAGGGGATGGAGATGGTTTAGGGGACAGGTTAGGGTATGACAACGGTTTAGAGTGAGCGTACGTGTTAGTGTATGGGTGAGTGTTAGCGTACGGGTTAGGATTAGGGGACGGTTTAGGGTAAGGCTTCGGGTAAGGATTAGTGTTAGGTTTAGGGTTAGGGTTAGGGTTAGGGGACGGGGACGGTTTAGGGGACAGGTTAGGGTACGACATATGTTTAGGGTGAGCGTACGTCTTAGGGCACGGGTTAGTGTTAGCGTACGGCTTAGGATTAGGGCACGGGATAGGGTAAGGCTTCGGGTAAGGGTTAGGATTAGGTTTAGGGATAGGGTTAGGGGATGGGGACGGTTTAGGGGACAGGTTAGGGTACGACAACGGTTTAGGTTGAGCGTACATGTTAGGGTACAGGTTAGTGTTAGCGTACAGGTTAGGATTAGGGGACGGGTTAGGGTAAGGCTTCGGGTAAGGGTTAGTGTTATTGTTAGGGTTACGGTTATGTTTAGGGGACGGGGACAGTTTAGGGGACAGGTTAGGGTACGACAACGGTTTAGGGTGAGCGTAGGTGTTAGGGTACGGGTTAGTGTTAGTGTACGGCTTAGGATTAGGGGACGGGTTAGGGTAAGGTTTAGGGTTACGGTTAGGGTTAGGGTTAGGGATAGGGGACGGGGACGGTTTAGGGGAGAGTTTAGGGTACGACAACGATTTAGGGTGAGCGTACGTGTTAGGTTACGGGTTAGTGTTAGCGTACGGGTTAGGATTAGGGGTCGGGTTACGTTAAGGCTTCGGGAAATGGTTAGGGTTAGGGTTAGCGTTAGGGTTAGGGGACGGGGACGGTTTAGGGGACAGGTTAGGATACGACAACGGTTTAGGGTGAGCGTACGTGTTAGGTTACGGGTTAGTGTTAGCGTACGGGTTAGGATTAGGGGAGGGGTTAGGGTAAGGCTTCAGGTAAGGGTTAGGGTTAGGGTTATGGTTAGGGTTGGGGAACGGTTTAAGGGACAGTTTATGGTACGACAACGGTTTAGTGTGAGCGTACGTGTTAGGGTACGCGTTAGTGTTAGCGTACGGTTTAGGATTAGGGGACGGGTTAGGGTAAGGCTTCGAGTAAGGGTTAGGGTTAGGGTTAGTGTTAGGGTTTGGGGACGGGGACGGTTTATGGGACAGGTTAGGGTACGACAAGGGTTTAGGGTGAGCGTACGTGTTAGGGTACGTGTGAGTGTTAGCGTAGAGGTTAGGATTACGTGACGGGTTAGTGTAAGGCTTCGGGTAAGTGTTAGGGTTATGTTTAGGGTTAGGGTTAGGGGATGGGGACGGTTTAGGGGAGAGGTTAGGGTACGACAACGGTTTCGGGTGAGCGTACGTGTTAGGGTACATGTTAGTGTTAGCGTACGTGTTAGGATTAGGGGTCGGGTTAGGGTAAGGCTTCGGGAAAGGGTTAGGGTTAGGGTTAGGGGACGGGGACGGTTTACGTGTCAGGTTAGGGTACGACAACGGTTTAGGGTGAGCGTACGTGTTAGAGCACGGGTTAGTGTTAGCGTACCGGTTAGGATTATGAGACGTGTTAGGGTAAGGCTTCGGGTAAGGGTTAGTGTTAGGGTTACGGTTAGGTTTAGGGGACGGGGACGTTTTTGGGGACAGGTTAGGGTATGACAACGGTTCAGGTTGAGCGTAGGTGTTAGGGCACGGGTTAGTGTTAGCGTACGGGTTAGGATTAGGGGACGGGTAAGGGTAAGGATTCGGGTAAGTGTTAGGGATAGGGTTAGGGTTTAGGGTTAGGGTTAGGGGCCTGGGACGGTTTAGGGGACAGGTTAGGGTACGACAACGGTTTAGAGTGAATGTACGTGTTAGGGCATGTGTTAGTGTTAGCGTACCGGTTAGGATTAGGGGACGAGTTTGGGTAAGGCTTCGGGTAAGTGTTAGGGTTAGGGTTAGGGTTAGGGTTAGTGGACGGGGACGGTTTAGGGTACAGGTTAGTGTACGACAACGGTTTAGGGTGAGCGTACGTATTAGGGTACGGTTTAGTGTTAGCGTACGTGTTAGGATTAGGGGACGTGTTAGTGTAAGGCTTCGGGTAAGGGTTAGGCTTAGGGTTAGTGTTAGGGTTAGGGTTAGGGGACGTGGACAGTTTAGGGGACATGTTAGGGTACGACAACCGTTTAGGATGAGCGTACATGTTAGGGTACGGGTTAGTGTTAGCGTACGGGTTAGGATTAGGTGACGGGTTAGGGTAAAGCTTCGGGTAAGGGTTAGGGTTAGGGTTAGGGTTAGGGTTTGGGGACGGGGAGGGTTTAGGGGAAAGGTTTGGTTACGACCACGGTTTAGGTTGAGCGTACGTGTTAGGGCACGGGTTAGTGTTAGCGTACGGGTTAGGATAAGGGGACGGGTTAGGATAAGGTTTCGGGTAAGGGTTAGTGTTAGGGTTACGGTTAGGTTTAGGGGATGGAGATGGTTTAGGGGACATGTTAGGGTACGACAACGGTTTAGAGTGAGCGTACGTGTTACTGTACGGGTTATTGTTAGCGTACGGGTTAGGATTAGGGGACGGGTTAGTGTACGGCTTCGGGTAAGGCTTAGTCTTAGGTTTAGGGTTAGGTTTAGCGTTAGGGTTAGTGGACGGGGACGGTTTATGGGACAGGATAGTGTATGACAACGGTTTAGGGTGAGTGTACGTGTTAGGGTACGGGTTAGTGTAAACGTACGGGCTTGGATTAGGGGATGGGTTAGGGTAGGGCTTCGGGTAAGGGTTAGGGTTAGGGTTAGGGATATGATTAGGGAATGGGGACGGTTTAGGGGACATGTTAGGGTACGACAACGGTTTAGAGTGAGCGTACGTGTTAGGGTACGGGTTACTCTTAGCATACGGGTTAGGATTAGGGGAGGGGTTAGAGTAAGGCTTCGGGTAAGGGTTAGGGTTAGGGTTATGGTTCGGGTTAGGGGACGGGCACGGTTTAGGGGACATGTTAGGGTACGACAACGGTTTAGGGTGAGCGTACGTATCAGGGTATGGGTTAGTGTCAGCGTACGGGTTAGGATTAGGGGACGGGTTAGTGTAAGGCTTCGGGTAAGTGTTAGGGTTAGGGTTAGGTTTAGGGTTAGGGTTAGGAGACGGGGACGGTTTAGGGGACAGGTTAGTGTATGACAATGGTTTAGGGTGAGCGTATATGTTAGGGTACGGGTTAGTGTTAGCGTACGTGTTAGGATTAGGGGACGGTTTAGGGTAAGGCTTCGGGTAACGGTTAGGGTTAGGGTTAGGGTTAGGTTTAGGTTTAGGAGACGGGGACGGTTTAGGGGACAGGTTAGTGTACGACAACGTTTTAGGTTGAGTGTACGTGTTAGGGTACGGGTTAGTGTTAGTGTACGCGTTAGGATTAGGTGACAGGTTAGTGTAAGGCATCGGGTGAGGTTTAGGGTTAGGTTTAGGGTTAGGTTTAGGGTTAGCGTTTGGGGACGGGGACGGTTTAGGGGACAGGTTAGGGTATGACAACGGTTTAGGGTTAGCGTACGTGTTAGGGTATGGGTTAGTGTTAGCGTACGGGTTAGGATTAGGGGACGGGTTAGGGTAAGGCTTCGGGTAAGTGTTAGTGTTAGTGTTAGGGTTACGGTTAGGGTTAGGGGATGGGGACGGTTTAGGGGACAGGTTAGGGTACAACAACGGTTTAGGGTGAACGTACGTTTTAGGGTACGGGTTAGTGTTAGCGTACGGGTTAGGTTTAGGGGATGGGTTCGGGTAAGGTTTAGGGTTAGGCTTAGGGTTAGGGTTAGGGTTAGGGGACGGGGACGGTTTAGGGGAGAGGTTAGGGTACGACAACAGTTTAGGGTGAGCTTACGTGTTAGGGTACGGGTTAGTGTTAGCGTACGGGTTAGGATTAGGGGACGGTTTAGTGTAAGGCTTCGGGTAAGGGTTAGGGTTAGGGTTAGGGTTAGGGGACGGGGACGGGGACGGTTTAGGGGACAGGTTAGGGTACGACAACGGTTTAGGGTGAACGTACGTGTTAGGGTACGTGTGAGTGTTAGCGTACAGGTTAGGATTACGGGACGTGTTATGGTAAGGCTTAGGGTAAGGTTTAGGGTTAGGGTTTGGGGACGGGAATGGTTTAGGGGACAGGTTAGGGTACGACAACGGTTTAGGGTGAGCGTACGTGTTAGGGCACGTTTTAGTGTTAGCGTACGGTTTAGGATGAGGGGACGGGATAGGGTAAGGCTTCCGGTAAGGTTTAGGGTTAGGGGTAAGGTTAGGGGATGGAGATGGTTTAGGGGACAGGTTAGAGTATGACAACGGTTTAGAGTGAGCGTACGTGTTAGTGTATGGGTGAGTGTTAGCGTACGGGTTAGGATTAGGGGACGGTTTAGGGTAAGGCTTCGGGTAAGGATTAGTGTTAGGTTTAGGGTTAGGGTTAGGGTTAGGGGACGGGGACGGTTTAGGGGACAGGTTAGGGTACGACATATGTTTAGGGTGAGCGTACGTCTTAGGGCACGGGTTAGTGTTAGCGTACGGCTTAGGATTAGGGCACGGGATAGGGTAAGGCTTCGGGTAAGGGTTAGGATTAGGTTTAGGGATAGGGTTAGGGGATGGGGACGGTTTAGGGGACAGGTTAGGGTACGACAACGGTTTAGGTTGAGCGTACATGTTAGGGTACAGGTTAGTGTTAGCGTACAGGTTAGGATTAGGGGACGGGTTAGGGTAAGGCTTCGGGTAAGGGTTAGTGTTATTGTTAGGGTTACGGTTATGTTTAGGTGATGGGGACAGTTTAGGGGACAGGTTAGGGTACGACAACGGTTTAGGGTGAGCGTAGGTGTTAGGGTACGGGTTAGTGTTAGTGTACGGCTTAGGATTAGGGGACGGGTTAGGGTAAGGTTTAGGGTTACGGTTAGGGTTAGGGTTAGGGATAGGGGACGGGGACGGTTTAGGGGAGAGTTTAGGGTACGACAACGATTTAGGGTGAGCGTACGTGTTAGGTTACGGGTTAGTGTTAGCGTACGGGTTAGGATTAGGGGTCGGGTTACGTTAAGGCTTCGGGAAATGGTTAGGGTTAGGGTTAGCGTTAGGGTTAGGGGACGGGGACGGTTTAGGGGACAGGTTAGGATACGACAACGGTTTAGGGTGAGCGTACGTGTTAGGTTACGGGTTAGTGTTAGCGTACGGGTTAGGATTAGGGGAGGGGTTAGGGTAAGGCTTCAGGTAAGGGTTAGGGTTAGGGTTATGGTTAGGGTTGGGGAACGGTTTAAGGGACAGTTTATGGTACGACAACGGTTTAGTGTGAGCGTACGTGTTAGGGTACGCGTTAGTGTTAGCGTACGGTTTAGGATTAGGGGACGGGTTAGGGTAAGGCTTCGAGTAAGGGTTAGGGTTAGGGTTAGTGTTAGGGTTTGGGGACGGGGACGGTTTATGGGACAGGTTAGGGTACGACAAGGGTTTAGGGTGAGCGTACGTGTTAGGGTACGTGTGAGTGTTAGCGTAGAGGTTAGGATTACGTGACGGGTTAGTGTAAGGCTTCGGGTAAGTGTTAGGGTTATGTTTAGGGTTAGGGTTAGGGGATGGGGACGGTTTAGGGGAGAGATTAGGGTACGACAACGGTTTCGGGTGAGCGTACGTGTTAGGGTACATGTTAGTGTTAGCGTACGTGTTAGGATTAGGGGTCGGGTTAGGGTAAGGCTTCGGGAAAGGGTTAGGGTTAGGGTTAGGGGACGGGGACGGTTTAGGTGTCAGGTTAGGGTACGACAACGGTTTAGGGTGAGCGTACGTGTTAGAGCACGGGTTAGTGTTAGCGTACCGGTTAGGATTATGAGACGTGTTAGGGTAAGGCTTCGGGTAAGGGTTAGTGTTAGGGTTACGGTTAGGGTTAGGGGACGGGGACGTTTTTGGGGACAGGTTAGGGTACGACAACGGTTCAGGTTGAGCGTAGGTGTTAGGGCACGGGTTAGTGTTAGCGTATGGGTTAGGATTAGGGGACGGGTAAGGGTAAGGATTCGGGTAAGTGTTAGGGATAGGGTTAGGATTTAGGGTTAGGGTTAGGGGCCTGGGACGGTTTAGGGGACAGGTTAGGGTACGACAACGGTTTAGAGTGAATGTACGTGTTAGGGCATGTGTTAGTGTTAGCGTACCGGTTAGGATTAGGGCACGAGTTTGGGTAAGGCTTCGGGTAAGTGTTAGGGTTAGGGTTAGGGTTAGGGTTAGTGGACGGGGACGGTTTAGGGTACAGGTTAGTGTACGACAACGGTTTAGGGTGAGCGTACGTATTAGGGTACGGTTTAGTGTTAGCGTACGTGTTAGGATTAGGGGACGTGTTAGTGTAAGGCTTCGGGTAAGGGTTAGGCTTAGGGTTAGTGTTAGGGTTAGGGTTAGGGGACGTGGACAGTTTAGGGGACATGTTAGGGTACGACAACCGTTTAGGATGAGCGTACATGTTAGGGTACGGGTTAGTGTTAGCGTACGGGTTAGGATTAGGTGACGGGTTAGGGTAAAGCTTCGGGTAAGGGTAAGGGTTAGGGTTAGGATTAGGGTTAGGGTTAGGGGACGGGGAGGGTTTAGGGGAAAGGTTTGGTTACGACCACGGTTTAGGTTGAGCGTACGTGATAGGGCACGTGTTAGTGTTAGCGTACGGGTTAGGATAAGGGGACGGGTTAGGATAAGGTTTCGGGTAAGGGTTAGTGTTAGGGTTACGGTTAGGTTTAGGGGATGGAGATGGTTTAGGGGACATGTTAGGGTACGACAACGGTTTAGAGTGGGCGTACGTGTTACTGTACGGGTTATTGTTAGCGTACGGGTTAGGATTAGGGGACGGGTTAGTGTACGGCTTCGGGTAATGCTTAGTCTTAGGTTTAGGGTTAGGTTTAGGGTTAGGGTTAGTGGACGGGGACGGTTTATGGGACAGGATAGTGTATGACAACGGTTTAGGGTGAGTGTACGTGTTAGGGTACGGGTTAGTGTTAGTGTACGCGTTAGGATTAGGTGACAGGTTAGTGTAAGGCATCGGGTGAGGTTTAGGGTTAGGTTTAGGGTTAGGTTTAGGGTTAGCGTTTGGGGACGGGGACGGTTTAGCGGACAGGTTAGGGTATGACAACGGTTTAGGGTTAGCGTACGTGTTAGGGTATGGGTTAGTGTTAGCGTACGGGTTAGGATTAGGGGACGGGTTAGGGTAAGGCTTCGGGTAAGTGTTAGTGTTAGTGTTAGGGTTACGGTTAGGGTTAGGGGATGGGGACGGTTTAGGGGACAGGTTAGGGTACAACAACGGTTTAGGGTGAACGTACGTGTTAGGGTACGGGTTAGTGTTAGCGTACGGGTTAGGTTTAGGGGATGGGTTCGGGTAAGGTTTAGGGTTAGGCTTAGGGTTAGGGTTAGGGGACGGGGACGGTTTAGGGGAGAGGTTAGGGTACGACAACAGTTTAGGGTGAGCTTACGTGTTAGGGTACGGGTTAGTGTTAGCGTACGGTTTAGGATTAGGGGTCGGTTTAGTGTAAGGCTTCGGGAAAGGGTTAGGGTTAGGGTTAGGGTTATGGGACGGGGACGGTATAGGGGACAGTTTAGTGTACGACAACGGTTTAGGGTGAGCGTACGTGTTATGGTACGGGTTAGTGTTAGCGTACCGGTTTGGATTAGCGGACGGGTTAGGTTAAGTGTTAGGTTTAGGGTTAGGGGACAGGGACGGTTTAGGGGACAGGTTAGGGTACGACAACGGTTTAGGGTGAGCGTACGTGTTAGGGTACGGATTAGTTTTAGCGTACGGATTAGGATTAGGGTACGGGTTACTGTAAGGCTTCGGGTAAGTGTTAGGGTTAGGGTTTGGTTAGGGTTATGGTTAGGGGATGGGGACGTTTTAGGGGAAAGGTTAGGGTACGACAACGGTTTAGGTTGAGCGTACGTGTTATGGCACGGGTTAGAGTTAGCGTACGGGTTAGGATTAGGGAACGGGTTAGGGTAAGGCCTCGGGTAAGTGTTAGGGTTAGGGTTAGGGTTAGGGTTAGGGTTAGGGGACTGGGACGGTTTAGGGGAGAGGTTAGGGTACGACAACAGTTTAGAGTGAACGTACGTGTTAGGGCATGGGTTAGTGTTAGTGTACCGGTTAGGATTAGGGGACGAGTTAGGGTAAGGCTTCGGGTAAGGGTTATGGTTAGGGTTAGTGTTAGGGTTAGTGGACGGGGACGGTTTAGGGTACAGGTTAGGGTAAGACAACGGTTTAGGGTGAGCATACATGTTAGGGTACGGGTTAGTGTTAGGGTACGGGTTAGGATTATGGGACGGGTTAGGGTAAGGCTTCGGGTAAGGATTAGGGTTAGGGTTAGGGTTTGGGTTAGGGGACGGGGACGGTTTAGGGGACAGGTTAGGGTAGGACAAGGGTTTAGGGTGAGCGTACGTGTTAGGGTATGGGTTAGTGTTAGCATACGTGTTAGGATTATGGGACGGGTAAGGGTTAGTGTTAGGGTTAGGGGACAGGGACGATTTAGGGGACAAGTTAGGGTACCACAACGGTTTAGGGTGAGCATACCTGTTAGGGTATGGGTTATTGTTAGCGTACGGGTTAGGATTAGGGGACGGGTAGGGTAAGGCTTCGGGTAAGCGTTAGGGTTAGGGTTAGGTTTAGGGTTAGAGCACAGGGACGGTTTAAGGGACAGGTTAGTGTACGACAACGGTTTAGGTTGAGTGTAAGTGTTAGGGCACGGGTTAGTGTAAGCGTACTGGTTAGTATTAGGGGACGGGTTAGGGTAAGGCTTCGGGTAAGGGTTAGGTTTAGGGTTAGGGTTAGGGTTAGGGTTAGGCTTAGGGGATGGGGACGGTTTAGGGAACAGGTTACGGTATGACAACGGTTTAGGATGAGCGTAAGTGTTACGGCACGGTTTAGTGTTAGTGTACGGGTTAGAATTAGGGGACGGGTTAGGGTAACGCTTCGGGTAAGGGTTAGGGTTACGATTAGGTTTAGGGTCAGGGGACGGGGACGGGGACGGTTTAGGGGACAGGTTAGTGTATGACAACGGTTTAGGGTGAGCGTACGTGTTAGGGCACGGGTTAGTGTTAGCCTACGGGTTAGGATTAGGGGACGGGTTAGGGTAAGGCTTCGGGTAAGTGTTAGGGTTAGGGTTAGGATTAGTTTCAGGATCAGGGGACGGTGACGGTATAGGGGACAGGTTAGTGTATGACAACGGTTTAGGGTGAGCATACATTTTAGGGTACGGGTTAGTTTTGGGGTACGGGTTAGGATTAAGGGACGGGTTATGGTAAGGCTTCGGGTAAGTGTTAGGGTTAGGGTTAGGGTTAGGGTTAGGGTTAGGGGGCGGGGACAGTTTAGGGGACAGGTTAGTGTACGACAACGGTTTAGGGTGAGCGTATGTTTTAGGGTATGGGTTAGTGTTAGCGTACGGTTTAGGATTAGCGGACGGCTTAGTGTAAGGCTTCGGGTAAGGGTTAGGGTTAGGGTTAGGGTTAGGGGACTGGGACGGGGATGGTTTAGGGGACAGGTTAGTGTATGACAACGGTTTAGGGTGAGCGTACGTGTAAGGGTACAGGTTAGTGTTAGCGCACGCGTTAGGTTTAGGGGACGGGTTAGTGTAAGGCTTCGGGTAAGGGTTAGGGTTAGCTTTAGGGTTAGGGTTAGGGGACGGGGACGTTTTAGGGGACAGGTTAGGGTACGACAACTGTTTAGGGTGAGCGTACGTGTTAGGGTACGGGTTAGTGTTAGCGTATGTGTTAGGATTAGTGGACGGGTTAGTGTAAGGCTTCGCGTAAGGGTTAGGGTTAGAGTTAGGGGACGGGGACGGTTTAGGGGACAGTTATGGTATGACAACTGTTTAGGGTGAGTGTACGTGTTAGGGCACGGATTAGTGTTAGCGTACGGGTTAGGGTTAGGGGATGGTTTAGGGTAAGGCGTCGGGTAAGGGTTAGGGTGAGGGGTAGGGTTAGGGTTAGGGGACGGGGATGGTTTAGGGGACAAGTTAGTGTACGACTACGGTTTAGGGTGAGCATACGTGTTAGGGCACGGGTTAGTGTTAGAGTACAGGTTAGGTTTAGGGGAAGTGTTAGGTTAAGGCTTCCGGTAAGGGTTAGGGTTAGGGTTAGGGTTAGGGTTAGGGTTAGGGGACCGGGACGGTTTAGGGGAAAGGTTAGGGTACGACAACGGTTTAGAATGAGCGTACGTGTTAGGGTACGGGTTAGTGTTAGGGTACTGGTTAGGATTAGGGGACGGGTTAGGGTAAGGCTTCGGGTAAGTGTTAGGGTTAGGGTTAGGGTTAGGGTTAGGGTTAGGGTACGGGGACGGTTTAGGGGACAGGTTAGGGTATGACAACGGTTTAGGGTGAGCGTACGTGTTAGGGTACGGGTTAGTGTTAGCGTACAGGTTAGGATTAGGGGACGGGATAGGGTAAGGCTTCGGGTAAGGATTAGTGTTAGTGTTAGGGTTACGGTTAGGGTTAGGGGACGGGGCCGGTTTAGGGGACAGGTTAGGGTACGAGAACGGTTTAGGGTGAGCGTACGTGTTAGGGTACGGGTTTGTGTTAGCGTACGGGTTAGGATTAGGGGACGGCTTAGTGTAAGGTTTATGGTTAGGGTTAGGGTTAATGTTCGGGTTAGGAGACGGGGATGGTTTAGGGGAGAGGTTAGGGTACGACAAAGGTTTAGGGTGAGCGTACGTGTTAGGGTACGGGTTAGTGTTAGCGTACAGGTTAGGATTAGGGTACGGGTTAGGGTAAGTCTTCGGGTAAGGGTTAGTGTTAGTGTTAGGGTTACGGTTAGTGTTAGGGGACGGGGACGGTTTAGGGGACAGGTTAGGGTACGACAACGGTTTAGGTTGAGCGTACGTGTTAGGGTACGGGTTAGTGTTAGCGTACGTGTTAGGATTAGGGGACGGGTTAGTGTAAGGTTTAGGGTTAGGGTTAGAGTTAGGGTTAGGGTTAGGGGATGGGGATGGTTTAGGGGAGAGGTTAGGGTACGACAAAGGTTTAGGGTGAGCGTACGTGTTAGGGTACGGGTTAGTGTTAGCGTACAGATTAGGATTAGGGGACGGGGACTGTTAAGGGGACAGGTTAGGGTACGACAACGGTTTAGGGTGAGCGTACGTGTTAGGGTACGGGTTAGTGTTAGCGTACGGGTTAGGATTAGGGGTCGGGTTAGGGTAAGGCTTCGGGAAAGTTTTAGGGTTAGGGTTAGGGTTAGGGTTAGGGGACGGGGACGGTTTAGGTGTCAGGTTAGTGTACGACAAAGGTTTAGGGTGAGCGTACGTGTTAGGGCACGGCTTAGTGTTAGCGTACCGGTTAGGATTAGGAGACGGGTTAGGGTAAGGCTTCGGGTAAGTGTTAGGGTTAGGGTTAGGGGACAGGGATGGTTTAGGGGACAGGTTAGGGTACGACAACGGTTTAGAGTGAGCGTACGTGTTAGGGTACGCGTTAGTGTTAGGGTACGGGTTAGGAGTAGGGGACGGGTTAGGGTAAGGCTTCGGGTAAGTTTTAGGGTTAGGGTTAGGCTTAGGGTTAGGGTTAGGTTTAGGGGACGGGGACGGTTTAGGGGACAGGT
The DNA here is from genome assembly GCF_963924675.1 of Phocoena phocoena. Taxonomy (NCBI): domain Eukaryota; kingdom Metazoa; phylum Chordata; class Mammalia; order Artiodactyla; family Phocoenidae; genus Phocoena; species Phocoena phocoena. The sequence goes on from NC_089220.1 coordinate 150,183,762, forward strand.
TACGGTATGACAACGGTTTAGGGTGAGCGTACGTGTTAGGGTACGGGTTAGTGTTAGCGTACGCGTTAGTATTAGGGGACGGGTTAGTGTAAGGCTTCGGGTAAGGATTAGGGTTAGCTTTATGGTTAGGGTTAGGGGACGGGGACGGTTTAGGGGACAGGTTAGTGTACGACAACGGTTTAGGGTGAGCGTACGTGTTAGGGTACGGGTTATTGTTAGTGTACGGGTTAGGATTAGGGGACAGGTTAGTGTAAGGCTTCGCGTAAGGGTTAGGGTTAGGGTTAGGGTTAGGGGACGGGGACGGTTGAGGGGACAGTTATGGTACGACAACTGTTTAGGGTGAGCGTACGTGTTAGGGCACGGGTTAGTCTTAGCGTACGGGTTAGGGTTAGGGGATGGTTTAGGGTAAGGCTTCGGGTAAGTGTTAGGGTGAGGGTTAGGGTTAGGGTTAGGGGACGGTGATTGTTTAGGGGACAGGTTAGTGTACGACAAACTTTTAGGGTTAGCGTACGTGTTAGGGAACGGGTTAGTGTTATCGTACAGATTAGGTTTAGGGGAATGGTTAGGTTAAGGCTTCGGGTAAGGGTTAGGGTTAGATGACCGGGCCGGTTTAGGGGACAGGTTAAGGTGAGACAACGGTTTAGGGTGACCGTACGTGTTAGGGTACGGTTTAGTGTTAGTATACGGGTTAGGATTAGGGACGGGTTATGATTATGGGACGGGTTAGTGTAAGGCTACGCGTAAGGGTTAGGGTTTGGGTTAGGGTTAGGGTTAGGGCTAGGGTTAGGGTTAGGGTTAAGATTGGCGGACAGGGATGGTTTAGGGGACAGGTTAGGGTACGATAACGTTTTAGGGTGAGCATACGTGTTAGGGTACGGGTTAGTGTTAGCATACGGTTTAGGATTAGCGGACGTGTTAGGGTAAGGCTACAGGTAAGCGTTAGGGTTAGGGTTAGTCTTCGGGTTAGGGTTAGGGGACGGGAATGGTTTAGGGGACAATTTAGTGTATGATAATGGTTTAGGGTGAGCGTACGTGTTAGGGCACGGGTTAGTGTTAGCGTACGGGTTAGGTTTAGGGGACGGGTTAGGGTAAGGCTTCGGGTAAGTGTTAGGGTTAGGGTTACGGTTAGGGTTAGGGTTAGGGGACGGGGACGGTTTAGGGGACAGATTAGGGTACGACAACGGTTTGGTGAGCATACGTGTTAGGGCACGGGTTAGTGTTAGCTTACGGGTTAGGTTTAGGGGACGGGTTAGGGTAAGGCTTCGGGTTAGTTTTAGGGTTAGGGTTAGGGTTAGGTTTAGGGTTAGGGTTAGGGGACAGGAACGGTTAAGGGGACAGGTTAGGTTATGACAACGGTTTAGGGTGAGCGTACGTGTTAGGGTACGGGTTAGTGTTAGCGTACGGGTTAGGATTAGGGGACGGGTTAGGGTAAGGCTTCGGGTAAGGGTTAGGGTTAGGGTTAGGGTTAGGGCACGGGGACGGTTTAGGGTACAGGTTTCTGTACGACAATGGTTTAGGGTGAGCGTACGTCTTAGGGTACGGGTTAGTGTTAGCGTACGGCTTAGGATTAGGGGAATGGTTAGGGTAAGGCTTAGGGTAAGATATAGGGTTAAGGTTACGGTTAGGGTTAGTGTTAGGGGACGGGGACGTTTTAGGGGACAGGTTAGTGTATGACAACGGTTTAGGGTGAGCATACGTGTTAGGGTACGGGTTAGTGTTAGCGTACGGTTTAGGATTAGGGGACGGGTTAGTGTAAGGATTCGGGTAAGGGTTAGGGTTAGGTTTACGGTAAGGGTTAGGAGACGGGGACTGTTTAGAGGACAGGTTAGGGTACGACAATGGTTAAGGGGGAGCGTACGTGTTAGTGTATGGGTTAGTGTTATTGAACGGGTTAGGATTAGGTGACGGGTTAGGGTAAGGCTTCGGGTAAGGGTTAGGGTTAGTGTTAGTGTTTGGGTTATGGTTAAGGGACGGGGATGGTTTAGGATAGGTTAGGGTTCGAAAACGGTTTAGGGTGAGCGTACGTGTTAGGGTACGGGTTAGTGTTAGCGTACGGGTTAGGATTAAGGGACGGTTTAGGTTAAGGCTTCGGGTAAGGGTTAGGGTTACGGTTAGGATTAGGGATAGGGGACGAGGACGGTTTAGGGGACAAGTTAGGGTACGAAAACGGTTTAGGGTGAGCGTACGTGTTAGGGTACGGTTTAGTGTTAGCGTACGGGTTAGGATTAGGGGACGGGTTAGTGTAAGGCTTCGGGTAAATGTTAGGGTTAGGGTTAGGGTTAGGGGACGGGGATGGTTTACGGGACACGTTAGGGTACAACAACGGTTTAGGGTGAGCGTACGTTTTAGCGTACGGGTTAGTGTTAGCGTACGGGTTAGGATTAGGGGACGGGTGAGGGTAAGGCTTCGGGTAAGGGTTAGGGTTAGGGATAGGGTTAGGTTTAGCGTTAGGGGACGGGGACAGTTTAGGGGACAGGTTAGTGTATGACAATGGTTTAGGGTGAGCGTACGTGTTAGCGTACGGGTTAGTGTTAGCGTACGGGTTAGGATTAGGGGACGGGTTAGGGTAAGGCTTCGTGTAAAGGTTAGGGTTAGGGTTAGGGTTAGTGGACGGGGCCGGTTTAGGGGACAGGTTAGTGTACGACAACTGTTTAGGGTGAGCGTACGTGTTAGGGTACGGGTTAGTGTTAGCTTACGGTTTAGGATTAGGGGACGGGTTAGGCTAAGGCTTCGGGTAAGTGTTAGGGTTAGGGTTAGGTTTAGGGTTGGGGGACGGGGATGGTGTAGGGGACAGGTTAGGGTACGAAAACGGTTTAGGGTGAGCGTACGTGTTAGGGTACGGGTTAGTGTTTGCGTATGGGTTAGGATTAGGGGACGGGTTAGGTTAAGGCTTAGGGTAAGTGTTAGTGTTAGGGTTAGGGTTAGGGTTAGGGGATGGGGACGGTTTAGGGGACAGGTTATGGTACGACAACAGTTTATTGTGAATGTACGTGTTAGGGTAGGGGATAGTGTTAGCGTGTGGTTTAGGATTAGGGGACGGGTTAGCGTAAGGCTTCGGGTAAGTGTTAGGGTTAGGTTTGGTGTTAGGGCTAGTGGACTGGGACGTTTTAGGGGACAGGTTAGGGTACGACAATGGTTTAGAGTAAGCCTACATGTTAGGGTATGGATTAGTGTTAGCGTACGGGTTAGGATAAGTGGACGGGTTAGTGTAAGTCTTTTGGTAAGGGATAGGGTTAGGGTTAGAGTTAGGGTTAGGGTTAGGGCCTGGGACGGTTTAGGGGACAGGTAAGTGTACGACAACACTTTAGGGTGAGCGTTCGTGTTAGGGTACGGTTTAGTGTTAGCGTACAGGTTAGGATTAGGGCACGCGTTAGGGTAAGGCTTCAGGTATGAGTTAGGGTTAGGGTTAGGGTTAGGGTTAGGGGGTGGGGACGGTTTAGGGGACAGGTTATGGTATGACAACGGTTTAGGGTGAGCGTACGTGTTAGGGTAAGGGTTAGGGTTAGCGTACAGTTTAGGATTAGGGGACGTGTTAGGATAAGGCTTCGAGTAATGGTTAGGGTTAGGGTTAGGTTTAGGGTTAGGGTTAGGGGATGGGGACGGTTTAGAGGACATGTTAGCGTACGACAACGGTTTAGGGTGAGCGCACCTGTTAGGGTATGGGTTAGTATTAGCGTACGGGTTAGGATTAGGGGACAGGTTAGGGTAAGGCTTCAGGTAAGGATTAGGGTTAGGGTTAGGGTTAGCGTTAGGGTTACGGGATGGGGACGGTTTAGGGGACAGGTTAGGGTACGACAACGGTTTAGGGTGAGCGTACGTGTTAGGGTACGGGTTAGTGTTAGCGTACGGTTTAGGATTAGGTGTCACGTTAGGGAAAGGCTTCGGATAAGGGTTAGGTTTAGGGTTAGGGTTAGGGTTAGGGTTAGGGGACGTGGCCGGTTTGGGGACAAGTTAGGGTACGACAACGGTTTAGGGTGAGCGTACGTGTTAGGGTACGGGTTAGTGTTAGCGTATGGGTTAGGAATAGGGGACGGGTTAGGGTAAGGCTTCGGGTAAGGTTTAGGGTTAGGGTTAGGGTTAGGGTTAGGCTTAGGGGATGGGGATGGTTTAGCGGACAGGTTAGGGTATGACAACGGTTTAGGGTGAGCGTACGTGTTAGGTTATGGTTTAGTGTTAGCGTACGGGTTAGGATTAGGGGACGGGTTAGGGTAAGGCTTCGGGTAAGGCTTAGGGTTAGGGTTAGGTTTAGAGTTTGGGTTAGTGTTAGGGAATGGGGACGGTTTAGGGGACATGTTAGGGTACGACAACGGTTTAGCGTGAGCGTACGTGTTAGGGTACGGGTTAGTGTTAGCGTACGGGTTAAGATTAGGGGACGGGTTAGGGTAAGGCTTCGGGTAAGGGTTAGGGTTAATGTTAGTATTAGGGTTAGGGTTAGGGGACGGGGAAGGTTTATGGGACAGGTTATTGTGCGACAAAGGTTTAGGGTGAGCGTACGTGTTAGGGTACGGTTTAGTGTTAGCGTACGGGTTAGTATTAGGGGAAGGGTTAGTGTAAGGCTTCGTGTAAGGGTTAGGGTTAGGGTTAGGGTTAGGGGACGGGGACAGGGACGATTTAGGGGACAGGTTAGTGTACGACAATGGATTAGGGTGAGCGTACGTGTTAGGGTATGGGTTAGTGGTAGCATACGTGTTAGGATTAGGGGACGGGTTAGGGTAAGGCTTCGGGTAAGAGTTAGGGTTAGGGTTAGGGTTAGGGTACCGGGATGGTTTAGGGGACAGGTAAGTGTACGACAACGGTTTAGGGTGAGCGTACGTGTTAGGGTATTGGTTAGTATTAGCGTACGGCTTAGGTTTAGGGGATCGGTTAGTGTAAGGCTTTGGGTAAGGGTTAGGGTTAGGCTTAGGGTTAGGGGACGGGGACGGTTTAGGGGACAGGTTTCGGTACGACAATGGTTTAGAGTGAGCGTACGTGTTAGGGTAAGGGTTAGTGTTAGCGTACGAGTTAGGATTACGGGACGGGTTAGTGTAAGGCTTCGGGTAAGGGTTAGGGTTAGGTTTAGGGTTAGGGTTAGGAACGGGGACGGTTTAGGGGACAGGTTACTGTACGACAATGATTTAGGGTGAGCGTACGTGTTAGGGTACGGGTTAGTGTTAGCGTACGGGTTAGGATTAGGGGACGGGTTAGAGTAAGGCTTCGGGTAAGGGTTAGGGTTAGGATTAGGGTTAGGGTTAGGGTACGGGGACGGTTTATGGGACAGGTTAGGGTATGACAACGATTTAGGGTGAGCGTACGTGTTAGGGTATGGGTTAGTGTTAGCATACCGGTTAGGATTAGGGGACGGGTTAGAGTAAGGTTTAGGGTTAGAGTTAGGGTTAGGGTTAGGGGACAGGGACGGTTTAGGGGACAGGTTAGTGTACGGCAACGGTTTAAGGTAAGTGTACGTGTTAGGGCACGGGTTAGTGTTAGCGTACGGGTTAGGATTAGGGGACGAATTAGGGTAAGGCTTCGGGTAAGTTTTAGGGTTAGGGTTAGGGTTAGGGTTAGTGGACGGGGACGGTTTAGGGGACAGGTTAGTGTACCACAACGGTTTAGGGTGAGCATACGTATTAGGGTAGGTGTTAGTGTTAGCGTACGGGTAAGGATTATGGGACGGGTTCGGGTAAGGCTTCTGGTAAGGGTTAGGGTTATGGTTAGTGTTAGGGTTAGGGTTAGGGGACGGAGACGGTTTAGGGGACAGCTTAGTGTACGACAACGGTTTAGTGTGAGCGTACGTATTAGGGTACGGGTTAGTGTTAGCGTACGGGTTAGGAATAGGGGACGTGTTAGGGTAAGGATTCGGGTAAGGGTTAGGGTAAGGGTAAGTGTTATGGTTAGGGTTAGGGGACGTGGACAGTTTAGGGGACATGTTAGGGTACTACAACGGTTTAGGATGAGTGTACGTGTTAGGGTACGGGTTAGTGTTAGCGTATGGGTTAGGACTAGGTGACGGATTAGGGTAAGGATTCCGGTAAGTGTTAGGGTTAGGGTTAGGGGACAGGGAAGTTTTAGGGGACAGGTTAGGGTACAACAAAGGTTTAGGGTTAGCGTACGTGTTAGGGTATGGGTTAGTGTTAGCGTACAGTTTAGGATTAGGGGACGGGTTAGGTTAAGGCTTCGGGAAAGGGATAGGTTTAGGGTTAGGGTTAGGGGACGGGTACGGTTAATGGGACAGGTTAGTGTACGACAACGGCTTAGAGTGAGTGTACGTGTTAGGGTACAGTTTAGTGTTAGCGTACGCGTTAGGATTAGGGGACGGGTTAGTGTAAGGCTTCGGGTAAGGCTTAGGCTTAGGTTTAGGGTTAGGTTTAGGGTTAGGGTTAGTGGATGGGGACGGTTTAGGGGACAGGTTAGTGTATGACAACGGTATAGGGTGAGCGTACGTGTTAGTGTACGGTTTAGTCTAAGCGTACGTGTTTGGATTAGGGGACGGGTTAGAGTAAGGCTTCGCGTAAGAGTTTAGGTTAGGGTTAGGGTTAGGGGATGGGGACGGTTTAGGGGACAGGTTACGGTATGACAACGGTTTAGAGTGAGCATACGTGTTAGGGTACGGGTTAGTGTTAGCGTACGGGTTAGGATTAGGGGACGGGTTAGAGTAAGGCTTCGGGAAAAGTTTAGGGTTAGGGTTAGGGTTAGGGTTAGGGGACGGGGACGGTTTAGGGGAGAGGTTAGAGTACGACAACGGTTTAGGGTGAGCGTAGGTGTTCGGGTACGTGTGAGTGTTAGCGTAGAGGTTAGGATTACGGGACGGGTTAGGGTAAGGCTTCGGGTAAGGGTTAGGGTTACGGTTAGGGTTAGTGTTAGGGGACTGGGAAGGTTTACGGGACAGGTTAATGTACGACAACGGTTTAGAGTGATCGTACGTGTTAGGATACGGTTTAGTGTTAGAGTACGGGTTAGGATTAGGGGCCGGGTTATGGTAAGGCTTCGGGTAAGTGTTAGGGTTAGGGTTAGGGGACAGCAACGGTTTAGGGGACACGTTAGGGTATGACAACGGTTTAGGGTGAGCGTACGTGTTAGGGTATGGGTTAGTGTTAGCGTACAGGTTAGGATTAGGGGACGGGTTAGGGTAAGGCTTCGGGTAAGGGTTAGTGTTTGTGTTAGGGTTACGGTTATAGTTAGGGGACGGGGACTGTTTAGGGGACAGGTTAGGGTATGTCCACGGTTTAGGGTGAGCGTACGTGTTAGGGTACGGGTTAGTGTTAGCGTACGGGTTAGGATTATGGGACGGGTTAGGGTAAGGTTTAGGGTTAGGCTTATTGTTAGGGTTAGGGTTAGGACACAGGGACGGTTTAGGGGAGAGGTTAGGGTACGACAACTGTTTAGGGTGAGCGTACGTGTTAGGGTACGGGTTAGTGTTAGCGTACGGTTTAGGATTAGGGGTCAGGTTAGGGCAAGGCTTCGGGAAAGTGTTAGGGTTAGGGTTAGGGTTAGGGTTAGGGGACGGGGACAGTTTAGGGGTCAGGTTAGGGTACGACAACGGTTTAGGGTGAGCGTACGTTTTAGGGCATGGGTTAGTGTTAGCGTACCGGTTAGCATTAGGAGACGGGTTAGGGTAAGGCTTTGGGTAAGGGTTAGGGTTAGGGTTACGGTTAGGGTTAGGGTTAGGGGACCGGGGTGGTTTAGGGGACAGGTTAGAGTTCGAGAACGGTTTAGAATGAGTGTACGTGTTAGGGTACGGGTTAGTGTTAGGGTACGGGTTAGGATTAGGGGACGGGTTAGGGTAAGGCTTCGGGTAAGTGTTAGGGTTAGGGTTAGGGTTAGGGTTAGGGTTAGGGGACGGGGACGGTTTAGGGGACATGTTAGGGTATGACAACAGTTTAGGGTGAGCGTACGTGTTAGGGTACGGGTTAGTGTTAGCGCACACGTTAGGTTTAGGGGACGGGTTAGTGTAAGGCTTCGGGTTAGGGTTAGGGTTAGTGTTAGGGTTAGGGGACGGGGATGGTTTAGGGGAGAGGTTAGGGTACGACAAAGGTTTAGGGTGAGCGTACGTGTTAGGGTACGGGTTAGTTTTAGCGTACAGGTTAGGATTAGGGGACGGTTTAGGGTAAGGCTTCGGGTAAGGTTTAGTGTTAGTGTTAGGTTTACGGTTAGGGTTAGGGGACGGGGACGGTTTAGGGGACAGGTTAGGGTACGACAACGGTTTAGGGTGAGCGTACGTGTTAGGGTACGGGTTAGTGTTAGCGTACGTGTTAGGATTAGGGGACGGGTTAGTGTAAGGTTTAGGGTTAGGGTTAGGGTTAGGGTTAGGGTTAGGGGACAGGGACGGTTTAGGGGTCAGGTTAGGGTACAACAACGGTTTAGGGTGAGCGTACCTGTTAGGGCACGGGTTAGTGTTAGCGTACCGGTTAGGATTAGGAGACGAGTTAGGGTAAGGCTTCGGGTAAGGGTTAGGGTTAGTGTTACGGTTAGGGTTAGTGTTAGGGGACCGGGATGGTTTAGGGGACAGGTTAGGGTTCGAGAATGGTTTAGAGTGAGCGTACGTGTTAGGGTACGTGTTAGTGTTAGGGTACGGGTTAGGATTAGGGGACGGGTTAGTGTAAGGCTTCGGGTAAGTGTTAGCATTAGTGTTAGGGTTAGGGTTAGTGTTAGGGGACGGGGACGGTTTAGGGGACAGTTTTGGGTACGACAACGCTTTAGGGTGAGCGTACTTGTTAGGGTACGGGTTAGTGTTAGCGTACGCGTTAGGATTAGGGGACGGGTTAGTGTAAGGCTTCGGGTAAGGGTTAGGGTTAGCTTTAGGGTTAGGGTTAGGGGATGGGGACGGTTTAGGGGACAGGTTAGTGTACGACAACGGTTTAGGGTGAGCGTACGTGTTAGGGTACGGGTTAGTGTTAGCGTACGGGTTAGGATTAGGGGACGGGTTAGTGTAAGGCTTCGTGTAAGGTTTAGGGTTAGGGTTAGGGTTAGGGGACGGGGATGGTTTAGGGGACAGTTATGGTACGACAACTGTTTAGGGTGAGCGTACGTATTAGGGCAGGGGTTAGTGTTAGCGTACAGGTTAGGTTTAAGGGAAGTGTTAGGTTAAGGCTTCGGGTAAGGGTTAGGGTTAGGGTTAGGGTTAGGATTATTGCACGGGGATGGTTTAGCGGACAGGTTAGGGTACGACAACGGTTTAGGGTGAGCGTACGTGTTAGGGTAGGGGTTAGTGATAGCGTACGGTTTAGGATTAGGGGACGGGTTAGGGTAAGGCTTCGGGTAAGGGTTAGGGTTAGGTTTAGGGTTAGCGTTAGGGGACGGGGACGGTTTAGGGGACAGGTTAGGGTACGACAACGGTTTAGGGTGAGTGTACGTGTTAGGGTACGGGTTAGTGTTAGCGTACGGTTTAGGATTAGGGGACGGGTTAGGGTAAGGCTTCGGGTAAGGGTTAGGGTTAGGATTACTGTTAGGGTTAGGGTTAGGGGACGGGGACGGTTTAGGGGAGAGGTTATTGTACGACAACGGTTTAGGGTGAGCGTACGTGTTAGGGTACGGTTTAGTGTTAGCGTACAGGTAAGGATTAGGAGACGGGTTAGTGTAAGGCTTCGTTTAAGGGTTAGGGTTAGGGTTAGGGTTAGGGTTAGGGGACAGGGACGATTTAGGGGACAGGTTAGTGTACGACAACGGTTTAGGGTGAGTGTACGTGTTAGGGTACTGGTTAGTGGTAGCATACGGTTTAGGATTAGGGGACGGGTTAGGGTAAGGCTTCGGGTAAGGGTTAGTGTTAGTGTTGGGTTACGGTTAGGATTAGGGGACAGGGACGGTTTCGGGGACAGGTTAGGGTATGGCAACGGTTTAGTGTGAGCGTACGTGTTAGGGTAAGGGTTAGGGTTAGCGTACGGGTTAGGATTAGGGGACGTGTTAGTGTAAGGCTTCGAGTAATGGTTAGGGTTAGGGTTAGGTTTAGGGTCAAGGTTAGGGGATGGGGACGGTTTAGGGGACAGGTTAGGGTACGACAAATATTTAGGGTGAGCGCACCTGTTAGGGTATGGTTTAGTATTAGCGTACGGTTTAGGATTAGGGGACAGGTTAGGGTAAGGCTTCGGGTAAGGGTTAGGGTTAGGGTTAGGGTTAGCGTTAGGGTTACAGGATTGGGACGGTTTAGGGGACATGTTAGGGTACGGCAACGTTTTAGTGTGAGCGTACGTGTTAGGGTATGGGTTAGTGTTAGCGTACGGGTTAGGATTAGGGGTCAGGTTAGGGTAAGGCTTCGGATAAGGGTTAGGTTTAGGGTTAGTTTTAGGGTTAGGGTTAGGGGACGGGGCCGGTTTGGGGACAAGTTAGGGTACGACAACGGTTTAGGGTGACCGTACGTGTTAGGGTACGGGTTAGTGTTAGCGTAAAGGTTAGGAATAGGGGACGGGTTCGGGTAAGGCTTCGGGTAAGTTTTAGGGTTAGGGTTAGGGTTAGGGTTAGGCTTAGGGGACGCGGATGGTTTAGGGGACAGGTTAGGGTATGACAACTGTTTAGGGTGAGCATACGTGTTAGGGTACGGGTTAGTGTTAGCGTACGGGTTAGGATTAGGGGATGGGTTAGGGTAAGGCTTCGGGTAAGGGTTAGGGTTAGGGTTAGGGTTAGGGCACGGGGACGGTTTAGGGGACAGGTTTCTGTACGTCAATGGTTTAGGGTGAGCGTACGTCTTAGGGTACGGGTTAGTGTTAGCGTACGGCTTAGGATTAGGGGAATGGTTAGGGTAAGGCTTAGGGTAAGATATAGGGTTAAGGTTACGGTTAGGGTTAGTGTTAGGGGACGGGGACGTTTTAGGGGACAGGTTAGTGTATGACAACGGTTTAGGGTGAGCATACGTGTTAGGGTACGGGTTAGTGTTAGCGTACGGTTTAGGATTAGGGGACGGGTTAGTGTAAGGATTCGGGTAAGGGTTAGGGTTAGGTTTACGGTAAGGGTTAGGAGACGGGGACTGTTTAGAGGACAGGTTAGGGTACGACAATGGTTAAGGGGGAGCGTACGTGTTAGTGTATGGTTAGTGTTATCGAACGGGTTAGGATTAGGTGACGGGTTAGGGTAAGGCTTCGGGTAAGGGTTAGGGTTAGTGTTAGTGTTTGGGTTATGGTTAAGGGACGGGGATGGTTTAGGATAGGTTAGGGTTCGAAAACGGTTTAGGGTGAGCGTACGTGTTAGGGTACGGGTTAGTGTTAGCGTACGGGTTAGGATTAAGGGACGGTTTAGGTTAAGGCTTCGGGTAAGGGTTAGGGTTACGGTTAGGATTAGGGATAGGGGACGAGGACGGTTTAGGGGACAAGTTAGGGTACGAAAACGGTTTAGGGTGAGCGTACGTGTTAGGGTACGGTTTAGTGTTAGCGTACGGGTTAGGATTAGGGGACGGGTTAGGGTAAGGCTTCGGGTAAATGTTAGGGTTAGGGTTAGGGTTAGGGGACGGGGATGGTTTACGGGACACGTTAGGGTACAACAACGGTTTAGGGTGAGCGTACGTTTTAGCGTACGGGTTAGTGTTAGCGTACGGGTTAGGATTAGGGGACGGGTGAGGGTAAGGCTTCGGGTAAGGGTTAGGGTTAGGGATAGGGTTAGGTTTAGCGTTAGGGGACGGGGACAGTTTAGGGGACAGGTTAGTGTATGACAATGGTTTAGGGTGAGCGTACGTGTTAGCGTACGGGTTAGTGTTAGCGTACGGGTTAGGATTAGGGGACGGGTTAGGGTAAGGCTTCATGTAAAGGTTAGGGTTAGGGTTAGGGTTAGTGGACGGGGCCGGTTTAGGGGACAGGTTAGTGTACGACAATTGTTTAGGGTGAGCGTACGTGTTAGGGTACGGGTTAGTGTTAGCTTACGGTTTAGGATTAGGGGACGGGTTAGGCTAAGGCTTCGGGTAAGTGTTAGGGTTAGGGTTAGGTTTAGGGTTGGGGGACGGGGATGGTGTAGGGGATAGGTTAGGGTACGAAAACGGTTTAGGGTGAGCGTACGTGTTAGGGTACGGGTTAGTGTTTGCGTATGGGTTAGGATTAGGGGACGGGTTAGGTTAAGGCTTAGGGTAAGTGTTAGTGTTAGGGTTAGGGTTAGGGTTAGGGGATGGGGACGGTTTAGGGGACAGGTTATGGTACGACAACAGTTTATTGTGAATGTACGTGTTAGGGTAGGGGATAGTGTTAGCGTGTGGTTTAGGATTAGGGGACGGGTTAGCGTAAGGCTTCGGGTAAGTGTTAGGGTTAGGTTTGGTGTTAGGGCTAGGGGACTGGGACGTTTTAGGGGACAGGTTAGGGTACGACAATGGTTTAGAGTAAGCCTACATGTTAGGGTATGGATTAGTGTTAGCGTATGGGTTAGGATAAGTGGACGGGTTAGTGTAAGTCTTTTGGTAAGGGATAGGGTTAGGGTTAGAGTTAGGGTTAGGGTTAGGGCCTGGGACGGTTTAGGGGACAGGTAAGTGTACGACAACACTTTAGGGTGAGCGTTCGTGTTAGGGTACGGTTTAGTGTTAGCGTACAGGTTAGGATTAGGGCACGCGTTAGGGTAAGGCTTCAGGTATGAGTTAGGGTTAGGGTTAGGGTTAGGGTTAGGGGGTGGGGACGGTTTAGGGGACAGGTTATGGTATGACAACGGTTTAGGGTGAGCGTACGTGTTAGGGTAAGGGTTAGGGTTAGCGTACAGTTTAGGATTAGGGGACGTGTTAGGATAAGGCTTCGAGTAATGGTTAGGGTTAGGGTTAGGTTTAGGGTTAGGGTTAGGGGATGGGGACGGTTTAGAGGACATGTTAGCGTACGACAACGGTTTAGGGTGAGCGCACCTGTTAGGGTATGGGTTAGTATTAGCGTACGGGTTAGGATTAGGGGACAGGTTAGGGTAAGGCTTCAGGTAAGGATTAGGGTTAGGGTTAGGGTTAGCGTTAGGGTTACGGGATGGGGACGGTTTAGGGGACAGGTTAGGGTACGACAACGGTTTAGGGTGAGCGTACGTGTTAGGGTACGGGTTAGTGTTAGCGTACGGGTTAGGATTAGGTGTCACGTTAGGGAAAGGCTTCGGATAAGGGTTAGGTTTAGGGTTAGGGTTAGGGTTAGGGTTAGGGGACGTGGCCGGTTTGGGGACAAGTTAGGGTACGACAACGGTTTAGGGTGAGCGTACGTGTTAGGGTACGGGTTAGTGTTAGCGTATGGGTTAGGAATAGGGGACGGGTTAGGGTAAGGCTTCGGGTAAGGTTTAGGGTTAGGGTTAGGGTTAGGGTTAGGCTTAGGGGATGGGGATGGTTTAGCGGACAGGTTAGGGTATGACAACGGTTTAGGGTGAGCATACGTGTTAGGTTACGGTTTAGTGTTAGCGTACGGGTTAGGATTAGGGGACGGGTTAGGGTAAGGCTTCGGGTAAGGCTTAGGGTTAGGGTTAGGTTTAGAGTTTGGGTTAGTGTTAGGGAATGGGGACGGTTTAGGGGAAATGTTAGGGTACGACAACGGTTTAGCGTGAGCGTACGTGTTAGGGTACGGGTTAGTGTTAGCGTACGGGTTAAGATTAGGGGACGGGTTAGGGTAAGGCTTCGGGTAAGGGTTAGGGTTAATGTTAGTATTAGGGTTAGGGTTAGGGGACGGGGAAGGTTTATGGGACAGGTTATTGTGCGACAAAGGTTTAGGGTGAGCGTACGTGTTAGGGTACGGTTTAGTGTTAGCGTACGGGTTAGTATTAGGGGAAGGGTTAGTGTAAGGCTTCGTGTAAGGGTTAGGGTTAGGGTTAGGGGACGGGGACAGGGACGATTTAGGGGACAGGTTAGTGTACGACAATGGATTAGGGTGAGCGTACGTGTTAGGTTATGGGTTAGTGGTAGCATACGTGTTAGGATTAGGGGACGGGTTAGGGTAAGGCTTCGGGTAAGAGTTAGGGTTAGGGTTAGGGTTAGGGTACCGGGATGGTTTAGGGGACAGGTAAGTGTACGACAACGGTTTAGGGTGAGCGTACGTGTTAGGGTATTGGTTAGTATTAGCGTACGGCTTAGGTTTAGGGGATCGGTTAGTGTAAGGCTTTGGGTAAGGGTTAGGGTTAGGCTTAGGGTTAGGGGACGGGGACGGTTTAGGGGACAGGTTTCGGTACGACAATGGTTTAGAGTGAGCGTACGTGTTAGGGTAAGGGTTAGTGTTAGCGTACGAGTTAGGATTACGGGACGGGTTAGTGTAAGGCTTCGGGTAAGGGTTAGGGTTAGGTTTAGGGTTAGGGTTAGGAACGGGGACGGTTTAGGGGACAGGTTACTGTACGACAATGATTTAGGGTGAGCGTACGTGTTAGGGTACGGGTTAGTGTTAGCGTACGGGTTAGGATTAGGTGACGGGTTAGAGTAAGGCTTCGGGTAAGGGTTAGGGTTAGGATTAGGGTTAGGGTTAGGGTACGGGGACGGTTTATGGGACAGGTTAGGGTATGACAACGATTTAGGGTGAGCGTACGTGTTAGGGTATGGGTTAGTGTTAGCATACCGGTTAGGATTAGGGGACGGGTTAGAGTAAGGTTTAGGGTTAGAGTTAGGGTTAGGGTTAGGGGACAGGGACGGTTTAGGGGACAGGTTAGTGTACGGCAACGGTTTAAGGTAAGTGTACGTGTTAGGGCACGGGTTAGTGTTAGCGTACGGGTTAGGATTAGGGGACGAATTAGGGTAAGGCTTCGGGTAAGTTTTAGGGTTAGGGTTAGGGTTAGGGTTAGTGGACGGGGACGGTTTAGGGGACAGGTTAGTGTACCACAACGGTTTAGGGTGAGCATACGTATTAGGGTAGGTGTTAGTGTTAGCGTACGGGTAAGGATTATGGGACGGGTTCGGGTAAGGCTTCTGGTAAGGGTTAGGGTTATGGTTAGTGTTAGGGTTAGGGTTAGGGGACGGAGACGGTTTAGGGGACAGCTTAGTGTACGACAACGGTTTAGTGTGAGCGTACGTATTAGGGTACAGGTTAGTGTTAGCGTACAGGTTAGGAATAGGGGACGTGTTAGGGTAAGGATTCGGGTAAGGGTTAGGGTAAGGGTTAGTGTTATGGTTAGGGTTAGGGGACGTGGACAGTTTAGGGGACATGTTAGGGTACTACAACGGTTTAGGATGAGTGTACGTGTTAGGGTACGGGTTAGTGTTAGCGTATGGGTTAGGACTAGGTGACGGATTAGGGTAAGGATTCCGGTAAGTGTTAGGGTTAGGGTTAGGGGACAGGGAAGTTTTAGGGGACAGGTTAGGGTACAACAAAGGTTTAGGGTTAGCATACGTGTTAGGGTATGGGTTAGTGTTAGCGTACAGTTTAGGATTAGGGGACGGGTTAGGTTAAGGCTTCGGGAAAGGGATAGGTTTAGGGTTAGGGTTAGGGGACGGGTACGGTTAATGGGACAGGTTAGTGTACGACAACGGCTTAGAGTGAGTGTACGTGTTAGGGTACGGTTTAGTGTTAGCGTACGCGTTAGGATTAGGGGACGGGTTAGTGTAAGGCTTCGGGTAAGGCTTAGGCTTAGGTTTAGGGTTAGGTTTAGGGTTAGGGTTAGTGGATGGGGACGGTTTAGGGGACAGGTTAGTGTATGACAACGGTATAGGGTGAGCGTACGTGTTAGTGTATGGTTTAGTCTAAGCGTACGTGTTTGGATTAGGGGACGGGTTAGAGTAAGGCTTCGCGTAAGAGTTTAGGTTAGGGTTAGGGTTAGGGGATGGGGACGGTTTAGGGGACAGGTTACGGTATGACAACGGTTTAGAGTGAGCATACGTGTTAGGGTACGGGTTAGTGTTAGCGTACGGGTTAGGATTAGGGGACGGGTTAGAGTAAGGCTTCGGGAAAAGTTTAGGGTTAGGGTTAGGGTTAGGGTTAGGGGACGGGGACGGTTTAGGGGAGAGGTTAGAGTACGACAACGGTTTAGGGTGAGCGTAGGTGTTAGGGTACGTGTGAGTGTTAGCGTAGCGGTTAGGATTACGGGACGGGTTAGGGTAAGGCTTCGGGTAAGGGTTAGGGTTAGGGTTACGGTTAGGGTTAGTGTTAGGGGACCGGGACGGTTTACGGGACAGGTTAATGTACGACAACGGTTTAGAGTGATCGTACGTGTTAGGATACGGTTTAGTGTTAGAGTACGGGTTAGGATTAGGGGCCGGGTTATGGTAAGGCTTCGGGTAAGTGTTAGGGTTAGGGTTAGGGGACAGCAACGGTTTAGGGGACACGTTAGGGTATGACAACGGTTTAGGGTGAGCGTACGTGTTAGGGTATGGGTTAGTGTTAGCGTACAGGTTAGGATTAGGGGACGGGTTAGGGTAAGGCTTCGGGTAAGGGTTAGTGTTTGTGTTAGGGTTACGGTTATGGTTAGGGGACGGGGACTGTTTAGGGGACAGGTTAGGGTATGTCCACGGTTTAGGGTGAGCGTACGTGTTAGGGTACGGGTTAGTGTTAGCGTACGGGTTAGGATTATGGGACGGGTTAGGGTAAGGTTTAGGGTTAGGCTTATTGTTAGGGTTAGGGTTAGGACACAGGGACGGTTTAGGGGAGAGGTTAGGGTACGACAACTGTTTAGGGTGAGCGTACGTGTTAGGGTACGGGTTAGTGTTAGCGTACGGTTTAGGATTAGGGGTCAGGTTAGGGCAAGGCTTCGGGAAAGTGTTAGGGTTAGGGTTAGGGTTAGGGGACGGGGACAGTTTAGGGGTCAGGTTAGGGTACGACAACGGTTTAGGGTGAGCGTACGTTTTAGGGCATGGGTTAGTGTTAGCGTACCGGTTAGCATTAGGAGACGGGTTAGGGTAAGGCTTTGGGTAAGGGTTAGGGTTAGGGTTACGGTTAGGGTTAGGGTTAGGGGACCGGGGTGGTTTAGGGGACAGGTTAGAGTTCGAGAACGGTTTAGAATGAGTGTACGTGTTAGGGTACGGGTTAGTGTTAGGGTACGGGTTAGGATTAGGGGACGGGTTAGGGTAAGGCTTCGGGTAAGTGTTAGGGTTAGGGTTAGGGTTAGGGTTAGGGTTAGGGGACGGGGACGGTTTAGGGGACATGTTAGGGTATGACAACAGTTTAGGGTGAGCGTACGTGTTAGGGTACGGGTTAGTGTTAGCGCACGCGTTAGGTTTAGGGGACGGGTTAGTGTAAGGCTTCGGGTTAGGGTTAGGGTTAGTGTTAGGGTTAGGGGACGGGGATGGTTTAGGGGAGAGGTTAGGGTACGACAAAGGTTTAGGGTGAGCGTACGTGTTAGGGTACGGGTTAGTTTTAGCGTACAGGTTAGGATTAGGGGACGGTTTAGGGTAAGGCTTCGGGTAAGGTTTAGTGTTAGTGTTAGGTTTACGGTTAGGGTTAGGGGACGGGGACGGTTTAGGGGACAGGTTAGGGTACGACAACGGTTTAGGGTGAGCGTACGTGTTAGGGTACGGGTTAGTGTTAGCGTACGTGTTAGGATTAGGGGACGGGTTAGTGTAAGGTTTAGGGTTAGGGTTAGGGTTAGGGTTAGGGGACAGGGACGGTTTAGGGGTCAGGTTAGGGTACAACAACGGTTTAGGGTGAGCGTACCTGTTAGGGCACGGGTTAGTGTTAGCGTACCGGTTAGGATTAGGAGACGGGTTAGGGTAAGGCTTCGGGTAAGGGTTAGGGTTAGTGTTACGGTTAGGGTTAGTGTTAGGGGACCGGGATGGTTTAGGGGACAGGTTAGGGTTCGAGAATGGTTTAGAGTGAGCGTACGTGTTAGGGTACGTGTTAGTGTTAGGGTACGGGTTAGGATTAGGGGACGGGTTAGTGTAAGGCTTCGGGTAAGTGTTAGCATTAGTGTTAGGGTTAGGGTTAGTGTTAGGGGACGGGGACGGTTTAGGGGACAGTTTTGGGTACGACAACGCTTTAGGGTGAGCGTACTTGTTAGGGTACGGGTTAGTGTTAGCGTACGCGTTAGGATTAGGGGACGGGTTAGTGTAAGGCTTCGGGTAAGGGTTAGGGTTAGCTTTAGGGTTAGGGTTAGGGGACGGGGACGGTTTAGGGGACAGGTTAGTGTACGACAACGGTTTAGGGTGAGCGTACGTGTTAGGGTACGGGTTAGTGTTAGCGTACGGGTTAGGATTAGGGGACGGGTTAGTGTAAGGCTTCGCGTAAGGTTTAGGGTTAGGGTTAGGGTTAGGGGACGGGGATGGTTTAGGGGACAGTTATGGTACGACAACTGTTTAGGGTGAGCGTACGTATTAGGGCAGGGGTTAGTGTTAGCGTACAGGTTAGGTTTAAGGGAAGTGTTAGGTTAAGGCTTCGGGTAAGGGTTAGGGTTAGGGTTAGGATTATTGCACGGGGATGATTTAGCGGACAGGTTAGGGTACGACAACGGTTTAGGGTGAGCGTAGGTGTTAGGGTAGGGGTTAGTGATAGCGTACGGTTTAGGATTAGGGGACGGGTTAGGGTAAGGCTTCGGGTAAGGGTTAGGGTTAGGTTTAGGGTTAGTGTTAGGGGACGGGGACGGTTTAGGGGACAGGTTAGGGTACGACAACGGTTTAGGGTGAGCGTACGTGTTAGGGTACGGGTTAGTGTTAGCGTACGGTTTAGGATTAGGGGACGGGTTAGGGTAAGGCTTCGGGTAAGGGTTAGGGTTAGGATTACTGTTAGGGTTAGGGTTAGGGGACGGGGACGGTTTAGGGGAGAGGTTATTGTACGACAACGGTTTAGGGTGAGCGTACGTGTTAGGGTACGGTTTAGTGTTAGCGTACAGGTAAGGATTAGGAGACGGGTTAGTGTAAGACTTCGTGTAAGGGTTAGGGTTAGGGTTAGGGTTAGGGTTAGGGGACAGGGACGATTTAGGGGACAGGTTAGTGTACGACAACGGTTTAGGGTGAGTGTACGTGTTAGGGTACTGGTTAGTGGTAGCATACGGTTTAGGATTAGGGGACGGGTTAGGGTAAGGCTTCGGGTAAGGGTTAGTGTTAGTGTTGGGTTACGGTTAGGGTTAGGGGACAGGGACGGTTTCGGGGACAGGTTAGGGTATGGCAACGGTTTAGGGTGAGCGTACGTGTTAGGGTAAGGGTTAGGGTTAGCGTACGGGTTAGGATTAGGGGACGTGTTAGTGTAAGGCTTCGAGTAATGGTTAGGGTTAGGGTTAGGTTTAGGGTCAAGGTTAGGGGATGGGGACGGTTTAGGGGACAGGTTAGGGTACGACAAAGATTTAGGGTGAGCGCACCTGTTAGGGTATGGTTTAGTATTAGCGTACGGTTTAGGATTAGGGGACAGGTTAGGGTAAGGCTTCGGGTAAGGGTTAGGGTTAGGGTTAGGGTTAGCGTTAGGGTTACAGGATTGGGACGGTTTAGGGGACATGTTAGGGTACGGCAACGTTTTAGTGTGAGCGTACGTGTTAGGGTATGGGTTAGTGTTAGCGTACGGGTTAGGATTAGGGGTCAGGTTAGGGTAAGGCTTCGGATAAGGGTTAGGTTTAGGGTTAGTTTTAGGGTTAGGGTTAGGGGACGGGGCCGGTTTGGGGACAAGTTAGGGTACGACAACGGTTTAGGGTGACCGTACGTGTTAGGGTACGGGTTAGTGTTAGCGTAAAGGTTAGGAATAGGGGACGGGTTCGGGTAAGGCTTCGGGTAAGTTTTAGGGTTAGGGTTAGGGTTAGGGTTAGGCTTAGGGGACGCGGATGGTTTAGGGGACAGGTTAGGGTATGACAACTGTTTAGGGTGAGCATACGTGTTAGGGTACGGGTTAGTGTTGGCATACGGGTTAAGATTAGGGGACGGGTTAGGGTAAGGCTTCGGGTAAGTGTTAGGGTGAGGGTTAGGGTTAGGGTTAGGGGACGGGGATTGTTTAGGGGACAGGTTAGTGTACGACAACCGTTTAGGGTTAGCGTACGTGTTAGGGCATGGGTTAGTATTATCGTACAGATTAGGTTTAGGGGAATGGTTAGGTTAAGGCTTCGGGTAAGGGTTAGGGTTAGGGTTAGGGTTAGTATTATTGGACGGGGATGGTTTAGAGGACAGGTTAGGGTATGACAACGGTTTAGGGTGAGCGTACGTGTTAGGGTAAGGGTTAGTGATAGCGTAGAGTTTAGGATTAGGGGACGGGTTAGGGTAAGGCTTCGGGTAAGGGTTAGGGTTAGGTTTAGGGTTCGGGTTAGGGGACGGGTACGGTTTAGGGGACAGGTTAGTGTACGACAATGGTTTAGGGTGAGTGTACGTGGTAGGGTACGGGTTAGTGTTAGCGTACGGGTTAGGATTAGGGGACGGGTTAGGGTAAGGCTTCGGGTAAGGGTTAGGGTTAGGGTTAGGGTTAGGGTTAGGGTTAGGGTTAGGGGACAGGGACGGTTTAGGGGACAGGTTAGGGTACGACAACGCTTTAGGGTGAGCGTTCGTGTTAGGGTACGGTTTAGTGTTAGCGTACGGGTTAGGATTAGGGCACGGGTTAGGGTAAGGCTTCAGGTATGTGTTAGGGTTAGGGTTAGGGTTAGGGTTAGGGGATGGGGACTGTTTAGGGGACAGGTTAGGGTATGACAACGGTTTAGGGTGAGCGTACGTGTTAGGGTAAGGTTTGGGTTAGCGTACGGGTTAGGATTAGGGGACGTGTTAGGGTAAGGCTTCGAGTAATGGTTAGGGTTAGGGTTAGGTTTAGGGTTAAGGTTAGGGGATGGGGACGGTTTAGGGGACAGGTTAGGGTACGACAAAGGTTTAGGGTGAGCGCACCTGTTAGGGTATGGTTTAGTATTAGCGTACGGGTTAGGATTAAGGGACAGGTTAGGGTAAGGCTTCGTGTAAGGGTTAGGGTTAGGGTTAGGGTTAGCGTTAGGGTTACGGGATGGGGACGCTTTAGGGGACAGGTTAGGGTACGACAACGGTTTAGTGTGAGCGTTCGTGTTAGGGTATGGGTTAGTGTTAGCGTACGGGTTAGGATTAGGGGTCAGGTTAGGGTAAGGCTTCGGATAAGGGTTAGGTTTAGGGTTAGTGTTAGGGTTAGGGTTAGGGGACGGGGCGGTTTGGGGACAAGTTAGGGTACGACAATGGTTTAGGGTGAGCCTACGTGTTAGGGTACGGGTTAGTGTTAGCATACGGGTTAGGAATAGGGGACGGGTTCGGGTAAGGCTTCGGGTAAGGTTTAGGGTTAGGGTTACGGTTAGGCTTAGGGCACGGGGATGGTTTAGGGGAAAGGTTAGGGTATGACAACTGTTTACGGTGAGCATACGTGTTAGGGTACGGGTTAGTGTTAGCGTACGGGTTAAGATTAGGGGACGGTTTAGGGTAAGGCTTCGGGTAAGGGTTAGGGTTAGGGTTAGGGTACGGTGACGGTTTAGGGGACAGGTTAGTGTACGACAACGGTTTAGGGTGAGCGTACGTATTAGGGTACGGGTTAGTGCTTGCGTATGGGTTAGGATTAGGGGACGGGTTAGGGTAAGGCTTCGGGTAAGGGATAGGGTTAGGGTTAGGTTTAGGGTTAGGGTTAGGGTTAGGGGATGGGGACGGTTTAGGTGTCAGGTTAGGGTACGACAACGGTTTAGGGTGAGCGTACGTGTTATGGCACGGTTTAGTGTTAGCATACCGGTTAGGATTAGGAGAGGTGTTAGGGTAAGGCTTCCGGTAAGGGTTAGGGTTAGGGTTACGGTTAGGGTTAGGGTTACGGGACCGGGATGGTTTAGCGGACAGGTTAGGGTTCGAGAACGGTTTAGAGTGAGCGTCCGTGTTAGGGTACGTGTTAGTGTTAGGGTACATTTTAGGATTAGGGGACGGGTTAGGGTAAGGCTTCGGGTAAGTGTTAGGGTTAGCGTTAGGTTTAGGGTTAGGGGACAGGGACGGTTTAGGGGACAGGTTAGGGTACGACAACGGTTTTGGGTGAGCGTACGTGTTAGGGTACGGGTTAGTGTTAGCGTACGGGTTAGGATTAGGGGACGGGTTAGTGTAAGGCTTCGCGTAAGGGTTAGGGTTAGGGTTAGGGGACGGGGACGGTTTAGGGGACAGTTATGGTACGACAACTGTTTAGGGTGAGCGTACGTGTTAGGGCACGGGTTAGTGTTAGCGTACGGGTTAGTGTTAGGGGATGGTCTAGGGTAAGGCTTCGGGTAAGGGTTAGCGTGAGGGTTCGGGTTAGGTTTAGGGGATGGGGATGGTTTAGGGGACAAGTTAGTGTACATCAACGGTTTAGGGTGAGCGTACGTGTTAGGGTACGGGTTAGTGATAGCGTACGGTGTAGGATTAGGGGACGGGTTAGGGTAAGGCTTCGGGTAAGGGTTAGGGTTAGGTTTAGGGTTAGGGTTAGGGGACCGGGACGGTTTAGGGGACAAGTTAGGGTACGACAACGGTTTAGAGTGAGCGTACGTGTTAGGGTACGGGTTAGTGTTAGGGTACGGGTTAGGATTAGGGGACGGGTTAGGGTAAGGCTTCGGGTAAGTGTTAGGGTTAGGGTTACGGTACGGGGACGGTTTAGGGGACAGGTTAGGGTATGACAACGGTTTAGGGTGAGCGTACGTGTTAAGGTACGGGTTAGTGTTAGCGTACGGGTTAGGATAAGGGCACGGGTTAGGGTAAGGCTTCGGGTAAGGTATAGGGTTAGGGTTAGGTTTAGGATTAGGGTTAGGGTTAGGGGATGGGGACGGTTTAGGGGACATGTTAGGGTACGACAACGGTTTAGGGTGAGCGTACGTGTTAGGGTATGGGTCAGTGTTAGCGTACGGGTTAAGATTTGCGGACGGGTTAGTGTAAGGCTTCGGGTAAGGGTTAGGGTTAGTGTTAGTATTAGGGTTAGTGTAAGGGGACCGGGACTGTTTAGGGGAAAGGTTACTGTACGACAACGGATTAGGGTGAGCGTACGTGTTACGGTACGGGTTAGTGTTAGCGTACAGGTTAGGATTAGGAGACGGGTTAGTGTAAGGCTTCGTGTAAGGGTTAGGGTTAGGGTTAGGGTTAGGGGACGGGGACGGGGACGATTTAGGGGACAGGTTAGTGTACGACAACTATTTAGGGTGAGCGTACGTGTTAGGGTACGGGTTAGTGGTACCATAAGGGTTACGATTATGGGACGGGTTAGGGTAAGGCTTCGGGTAAGGGTTAGGGTTAGGGTTAGGGTTAGGGTACGGGGACGGTTTAGGGGACAGGTTATGGTACGACAAAGGTTTACGGTGAGCGTACGTGTTAGGGTACGGGTTAGTGTTAGCGTACGGGTTAGGATTAGGGGACGGGTTATGGTAAGGCTTCGGGTAACGGTTAGGTTTAGGGTTAGTGTTAGGTTTAGGGTTAGGGGACGGGGACGATTTAGGGGACAGGTTAGGGTATGACAACGGTTTAGGGTGAGTGTACGTGTTAGGGTACGGGTTAGTGTTAGTGTACGCGTTAGGATTAAGGGACGGGTTAGGGTAAGGCTTCGGGTAAGGGTTAGTGGTAGGTTAGGGTTAGGTTTATAGTTAGCGTAAGGGGACAGGGACGGTTTAGGGGACAGGTTAGGGTATGACAACGGTTTATGGTGAGCGTACGTGTTAGGGTATGGGTTAGTGTTATGATACCAGTTAGGATTGGGGACGGGTTAGGGTAAGGTGTAGAGTTAGGGTTAGGGTTAGTGTTAGGGTTAGGGGACGGGGACGGTTTAGGGGAGAGGTTAGGGTACGACAACGGTTTAGGGTGAGCGTACTTGTTAGGGTACGGGTTAGTGTTAGCGTACGGGTTAGGATTAGGGGACGGGTTAGTGTAAGGCTTCGGGTAAGGATTAGTGTTATGATTAGGGTTAGGGTTAGGGTTAGGGTTAGGGGACGGGGTCGGTTTAGGGGACAGGTTAGGGTACGACAACGGTTATGGGTGAGAGTACGTGTTAGGGTACGTGTGAGTGTTAGCGTACATGTTAGGATTACGGGACGGGTTAGGGTAAGGCTTCGGGTAAGGTTTAGTGTTAGGTTTAGGTTTAGGGTTAGGGTTAGGGTACCGGGACGGTTTAGGGGACAGGTTACGGTACGACAACGGTTTAGGGTGAGCGTACGTGTTAGGGCACGGGTTAGTGTTAGCATACGGGTTAGGATTAGGGGACGAGTTTAGGTAAGGCTTCGGGTAAGTTTTAGGGTTAGGGTTAGGGTTACGGTTAGGGTTAGTGGATGGGGACGGTTTAGGGGAAAGGTTAGGGTACGACAACGGTTTAGGGTGAGCATACGTATTAGGGTATGGGTTAGTGTTATCGTACGGGTTAGGATTAGGGGACGGGTTATGGTAAGGCTTCGGGTAATGGTTAGGTTTAGGGTTAGTGTTAGGTTTACGGTTAGGGGATGGGGACGATTTAGGGGACAGGTTAGTGTACGACAACGGTTTAGGGTGAGTGTACGTGTTAGGGTACGGGTTAGTGTTAGTGTACGCGTTAGGATTAGGGGACGGGTTAGGGTAAGGCTTCGGGTAAGGGTTAGTGGTAGGTTAGGGTTAGGTTTATAGTTACCGTCAGGGGACAGGGACGGTTTAGCTGACAGGTTAGGGTACGACAACGGTTTATGGTGAGCGTACGTGTTAGGGTACGGGTTAGTATTAGCATACGGGTTAGGATTAGATGACGGGTTAGGGTAAGTGTTTGGGTTAGGTTTAGGGTCAGGTTTAGGCGACGGGGACGGTTTAGGGGACAGGTTAAAGTACGAGAAAGGTTTAGGGTGAGCGTATATGTTAGGTTACGGGTTATTGTTAGCGTACGGTTTAGGATTAGGGGACGCGTTAGGGTAAGGCTTCGGGTAAGGGTTAGGGTTAGGGTTAGTTTTAGGGGACGTGGACGATTTAGGGGACAAGTTAGGGTACGACAAAAGTTTAGGGTGAGCGTACGTGTTAGGGCACGGGTTAGTGTTAGCTTTTGGGTTAGGATTAGGGGACGGGTTAGGGTAAGGCTTCGGGTAAAGTGTAGGGTTAGGGTTAGGGTTAAGGTTAGGGGACTGGGATGGTTTAGGGGACAGGTAAGTGTACGACAACGGTTTAGGGTGAGCGTACGTGTTAGGGTATGGGTTAGTATTAGCTTACGGTTTAGGTTTGGGGACAGGTTAGGGTAAGGCTTCGGGTAAGGGTTAGGGTTAGGGTTAGGGTTAGGATTAGGGGACGGAAACGGTTTAGGGGACAGGTTAGGGTACGACAACGGTTTAGGGTGAGCGTACGTGTTAGGGTACGGGATAGTGTTAGCGTACACGTTAGGATTAGGGGACGGGTTAGTGTACGGCTTCGGGTAAGGGTCAGGGTTAGGATTAGGGTTAGGGTTAGTGTTAGGGTACGGGGACGGTTTATGGGACAGGTTAGGGTATGACAACGGTTTAGGGTGAGCGTACGTGTTACGGTATGGGTTAGTGTTAGGATACCGGTTAGGATTAGGGGACGGTTTAGGGTAAGGTTTAGGGTTAGGGTTAGGGTTAGGGTTAGGGGACAGGGACGGTTTAGGGGAAAGGTTACGGTACGACAACGGTTTAGGATGAGCGTACGTGTTAGGGCACGGGTTAGTGTTAGCATACGGGTTAGGATTAGGGGACGAGTTTGGGTAAGGCTTCGGGTAAGTTTTAGGGTTAGGGTTAGGATTAGGGTTCGGGTTAGTGGACGGGGACGGTTTAGGGGAAAGGTTAGGGTACGACAACGGTTTAGGGTGAGCATACGTATTAGGGTACGGGTTAGTGTTAGCGTACGGGTTAGGGTTATGGGACGGGTTCAGGTAAGGCTTCTTGTAAGGGTTAGGGTTAGGGTTAGGGTTAGGGGACGGGGACGGTTGAGGGGACAGTTATGGTACGACAACTGTTTAGGGTGAGCGTACGTATTAGGGCACGGGTTAGTCTTAGCGTACGGGTTAGGGTTAGGGGATGGTTTAGGGTAAGGCTTCGGGTAAGTGTTAGGGTGAGGGTTAGGGTTAGGGTTAGGGGACGGGGATTGTTTAGGGGACAGGTTAGTGTACGACAACCGTTTAGGGTTAGCGTACGTGTTAGGGCATGGGTTAGTATTATCGTACAGATTAGGTTTAGGGGAATGGTTAGGTTAAGGCTTCGGGTAAGGGTTAGGGTTAGGGTTAGGGTTAGTATTATTGGACGGGGATGGTTTAGAGGACAGTTTAGGGTACGACAACGGTTTAGGGTGAGCGTACGTGTTAGGGTAAGGGTTAGTGATAGCGTAGAGTTTAGGATTAGGGGACGGGTTAGGGTAAGGGTTCGGGTAAGGGTTAGGGTTAGGTTTAGTGTTAGGGTTAGGGGACGGGTACGGTTTAGGGGACAGGTTAGTGTACGACAATGGTTTAGGGTGAGTGTACGTGGTAGGGTACGGGTTAGTGTTAGCGTACGGGTTAGGATTAGGGGACGGGTTAGGGTAAGGCTTCGGGTAAGGTTTAGGGTTAGGGTTAGGGTTAGGGTTAGGGTTAGGGGACAGGGACGGTTTAGGCGACAGGTTAGGGTACGACAACGCTTTAGGGTGAGCGTTCGTGTTAGGGTACGGTTTAGTGTTAGCGTACGGGTTAGGATTAGGGCACGGGTTAGGGTAAGGCTTCAGGTATGTGTTAGGGTTAGGGTTAGGGTTAGGGTTAGGGGATGGGGACTGTTTAGGGGACAGGTTAGGGTATGACAACGGTTTAGGGTGAGCGTACGTGTTAGGGTAAGGTTTGGGTTAGCGTACGGGTTAGGATTAGGGGACGTGTTAGGGTAAGGCTTCGAGTAATGGTTAGGGTTAGGGTTAGGTTTAGGGTTAAGGTTAGGGGATGGGGACGGTTTAGGGGACAGGTTAGGGTACGACAAAGGTTTAGGGTGAGCGCACCTGTTAGGGTATGGTTTAGTATTAGCGTACGGGTTAGGATTATGGGACAGGTTAGGGTAAGGCTTCGTGTAAGGGTTAGGGTTAGGGTTAGGGTTAGCGTTAGGGTTACGGGATGCGGACGCTTTAGGGGACAGGTTAGGGTACGACAACGGTTTAGTGTGAGCGTTCGTGTTAGGGTATGGGTTAGTGTTAGCGTACGGGTTAGGATTAGGGGTCAGGTTAGGGTAAGGCTTCGGATAAGGGTTAGGTTTAGGGTTAGTGTTAGGGTTAGGGTTAGGGGACGGGGCGGTTTGGGGACAAGTTAGGGTACGACAATGGTTTAGGGTGAGCGTACGTGTTAGGGTACGGGTTAGTGTTAGCATACGGGTTAGGAATAGGGGACGGGTTCGGGTAAGGCTTCGGGTAAGGTTTAGGGTTAGGGTTAGGGTTAGGCTTAGGGCACGGGGATGGTTTAGGGGAAAGGTTAGGGTATGACAACTGTTTACGGTGAGCATACGTGTTAGGGTACGGGTTAGTGTTAGCGTACGGGTTAAGATTAGGGGACGGTTTAGGGTAAGGCTTCGGGTAAGGGTTAGGGTTAGGGTTAGGGTACGGGGACGGTTTAGGGGACAGGTTAGTGTACGACAACGGTTTAGGGTGAGCGTACGTATTAGGGTACGGGTTAGTGCTTGCGTATGGGTTAGGATTAGGGGACGGGTTAGGGTAAGGCTTCGGGTAAGGGATAGGGTTAGGGTTAGGGTTAGGGTTAGGGGATGGGGACGGTTTAGGTGTCAGGTTAGGGTACGACAACGGTTTAGGGTGAGCGTACGTGTTATGGCACGGTTTAGTGTTAGCATACCGGTTAGGATTAGGAGAGGTGTTAGGGTAAGGCTTCCGGTAAGGGTTAGGGTTAGGGTTACGGTTAGGGTTAGGGTTACGGGACCGGGATGGTTTAGCGGACAGGTTAGGGTTCGAGAACGGTTTAGAGTGAGCGTCCGTGTTAGGGTACGTGTTAGTGTTAGGGTACATTTTAGGATTAGGGGACGGGTTAGGGTAAGGCTTCGGGTAAGTGTTAGGGTTAGCGTTAGGGTTAGGGTTAGGGGACGGGGACGGTTTAGGGGACAGGTTAGGGTACGACAACGGTTTTGGGTGAGCGTACGTGTTAGGGTACGGGTTAGTGTTAGCGTACGGGTTAGGATTAGGGGACGGGTTAGTGTAAGGCTTCACGTAAGGGTTAGGGTTAGGGTTAGGGTTAGGGGACGGGGACGGTTTAGGGGACAGTTATGGTACGACAACTGTTTAGGGTGAGCGTACGTGTTAGGGCACGGGTTAGTGTTAGCGTACGGGTTAGTGTTAGGGGATGGTCTAGGGTAAGGCTTCGGGTAAGGGTTAGCGTGAGGGTTCGGGTTAGGTTTAGGGGATGGGGATGGTTTAGGGGACAAGTTAGTGTACATCAACGGTTTAGGGTGAGCGTACGTGTTAGGGTACGGGTTAGTGATAGCGTACGGTGTAGGATTAGGGGACGGGTTAGGGTAAGGCTTCGGGTAAGGGTTAGGGTTAGGTTTAGGGTTAGGGTTAGGGGACCGGGACGGTTTAGGGGACAAGTTAGGGTACGACAACGGTTTAGAGTGAGCGTACGTGTTAGGGTACGGGTTAGTGTTAGGGTACGGGTTAGGATTAGGGGACGGGTTAGGGTAAGGCTTTGGGTAAGTGTTAGGGTTAGGGTTACGGTACGGGGACGGTTTAGGGGACAGGTTAGGGTATGACAACGGTTTAGGGTGAGCGTACGTGTTAAGGTACGGGTTAGTGTTAGCGTACGGGTTAGGATAAGGGCACGGGTTAGGGTAAGGCTTCGGGTAAGGTATAGGGTTAGGGTTAGGTTTAGGGTTAGGGTTAGGGTTAGGGGATGGGGACGGTTTAAGGGACATGTTAGGGTACGACAACGGTTTAGGGTGAGCGTACGTGTTAGGGTATTGGTCAGTGTTAGCGTACGGGTTAAGATTTGGGGACGGGTTAGTGTAAGGCTTCCGGTAAGGGTTAGGGTTAGTGTTAGTATTAGGGTTAGTGTAAGGGGACCGGGACTGTTTAGGGGAAAGGTTACTGTACGACAACGGATTAGGGTGAGCGTACGTGTTACGGTACGGGTTAGTGTTAGCGTACAGGTTAGGATTAGGAGACGCGTTAGTGTAAGGCTTCGTGTAAGGGTTAGAGTTAGGGTTAGGGTTAGGGGACGGGGACGGGGACGATTTAGGGGACAGGTTAGTGTACGACAACTGTTTAGGGTGAGCGTACGTGTTAGGGTACGGGTTAGTGGTACCATAAGGGTTACGATTAGGGGACGGGTTAGGGTAAGGCTTTGGGTAAGGGTTAGGGTTAGGGTTAGGGTTAGGTTACGGGGACGGTTTAGGGGACAGGTTATGGTACGACAAAGGTTTACGGTGAGCGTACGTGTTAGGGTACGGGTTAGTGTTAGCGTACGGGTTAGGTTTAGGGGACGGGTTATGGTAAGGCTTCGGGTAACGGTTAGGTTTAGGGTTAGTTTTAGGTTTAGGGTTAGGGGACGGGAACGATTTAGGGGACAGGTTAGGGTATGACAACGGTTTAGGGTGAGTGTACGTGTTAGGGTACGGGTTAGAGTTAGTGTACGCGTTAGGATTAGGGGACGGGTTAGGGTAAGGCTTCGGGTAAGGGTTAGTGGTACGTTAGGGTTAGGTTTATAGTTAGCGTAAGGGGACAGGGACGGTTTAGGGGACAGGTTAGGGTACGACAACGGTTTATGGTGAGCGTACGTGTTAGGGTATGGGTTAGTGTTATGATACCGGTTAGGATTAGGTGACGGGTTAGGGTAAGGTTTAGGGTTAGGGTTAGGGTTAGTGTTAGGGTTAGGGGACGGGGACGGTTTAGGGGAGAGGTTATGGTACGACAACGTTTTAGGGTGAGCGTACTTGTTAGGGTACGGGTTAGTGTTAGCGTACGGGTTAGGATTAGGGGACGGGTTAGTGTAAGGCTTCGGGTAAGGATTGGTGTTAGGATTAGGGTTAGGGTTAGGGTTAGGGTACGGGGATGGTTTATGGGACAGGTTAGTGTATGACAACGGTTTAGGGTGAGCGTACGTGTTAGGGTATGTGTTAGTGTTATGATACCGGTTAGGATTAGGGGACGGGTTAGGGTAAGGTTTAGGGTTAGGGTTAGGGTTAGGGGACGGGGACGGTTTAGGGGACAGGTTAGGGTACGACAACGGTTATCGGTGAGAGTACGTGTTAGGGTACGTGTGAGTGTTAGCGTACATGTTAGGATTACGGGACGGGTTAGGGTAAGGCTTCGGGTAAGGTTTAGTGTTAGGTTTAGGTTTAGGGTTAGGGTTAGGGTACCGGGACGGTTTAGGGGACAGGTTATGGTATGACAACGGTTTAGGTTGAGCGTACGTGTTAGGGCATGGGTTAGTGTTAGCATACGGGTTAGGATTAGGGGACGAGTTTAGGTAAGGCTTCGGGTAAGTTTTAGGGTTAGGGTTAGGGTTACGGTTAGGGTTAGTGGATGGGGACGGTTTAGGGGAAATGTTAGGGTACGACAACGTTTTAGGGTGAGCATACGTATTAGGGTACGGGTTAGTGTTATCGTACGGGTTAGGATTAGGGGACGGGTTATGGTAAGGCTTCGGGTAATGGTTAGGTTTAGGGTTAGTGTTAGGTTTACGGTTAGGGGATGGGGACGATTTAGGGGACAGGTTAGTGTACGACAACGGTTTAGGGTGAGTGTACGTGTTAGGGTACGGGTTAGTGTTAGTGTACGCGTTAGGATTAGGGGACGGGTTAGGGTAAGGCTTCGGGTAAGGGTTAGTGGTAGGTTAGGGTTAGGTTTATAGTTAGCGTCAGGGGACAGGGACGGTTTAGGGGACAGGTTAGGGTACGACAACGGTTTATGGTGAGCGTACGTGTTAGGGTACGGGTTAGTATTAGCATACGGGTTAGGATTAGATGACGGGTTAGGGTAAGTGTTTGGGTTAGGTTTAGGGTCGGGTTTAGGCGACGGGGACGGTTTAGGGGACAGGTTAAAGTACGACAAAGGTTTAGGGTGAGCGTATATGTTAGGGTACGGGTTAGTGTTAGCGTACGGTTTAGGATTAGGGGACGCGTTAGGGTAAGGCTTCGGGTAAGGGTTAGGGTTAGGGTTAGTTTTAGGGGACGTGGACGATTTAGGGGACAAGTTAGGGTACGACAAAAGTTTAGGGTGAGCGTACGTGTTAGGGCACGGGTTAGTGTTAGCTTTTGGGTTAGGATTAGGGGACGGGTTAGGGTAAGGCTTCGGGTAAAGTGTAGGGTTAGGGTTAGGGTTAAGGTTAGGGGACTGGGATGGTTTAGGGGACAGGTAAGTGTACGACAACGGTTTAGGGTGAGCGTACGTGTTAGGGTATGGGTTAGTATTAGCTTACGGTTTAGGTTTGGGGACAGGTTAGGGTAAGGCTTCGGGTAAGGGTTAGGGTTAGGGTTGGGGTTAGGATTAGGGGACGGAAACGGTTTAGGGGACAGGTTAGGGTACGACAACGGTTTAGGGTGAGCGTACGTGTTAGGGTACGGGATAGTGTTAGCGTACGCGTTAGGATTAGGGGACGGGTTAGTGTAAGGCTTCGGGTAAGGGTCAGGGTTAGGATTAGGGTTAGGGTTAGTGTTAGGGTACGGGGACGGTGTATGGGACAGGTTAGGGTATGACAACGGTTTAGGGTGAGCGTACGTGTTACGGTATGGGTTAGTGTTAGGATACCGGTTAGGATTAGGGGACGGTTTAGGGTAAGGTTTAGGGTTAGGGTTAGGGTTAGGGTTAGGGGACAGGGACGGTTTAGGGGAAAGGTTACGGTACGACAACGGTTTAGGATGAGCGTACGTGTTAGGGCACGGGTTAGTGTTAGCATACGGGTTAGGATTAGGGGACGAGTTTGGGTAAGGGTTCGGGTAAGTTTTAGGGTTAGGGTTAGGATTAGGGTTCGGGTTAGTGGACGGGGACGGTTTAGGGGAAAGGTTAGGGTACGACAACGGTTTAGGGTGAGCATACGTATTAGGGTACGGGTTAGTGTTAGCGTACGGGTTAGGGTTATGGGACGGGTTCAGGTAAGGCTTCTTGTAAGGGTTAGGGTTAGGGTTAGGGTTAGGGTTACGGTTAGGGGAAGGAGACGGTTTAGGGGACAGCATAGTTTACGACAACGGTTTAGGGTGAGCGTACGTATTAGGGTACGGGTTAGTGTTAGCGTACGGATTAGGATTAGGGGACGTGTTAGGTTAAGGCTTCGGGTAAGGGTTAGGGTTAGGGTTAGTGTTAGGGTTAGGTTTAGGGGACGTGGACAGTTTAGGGGACATGTTAGTGTACGACAACGGTTTAGGATGAGCGTACGTGTTAGGGTACGGGTTAGCGTACGGGTTAGGATTAAGTGACGGGTTAGTGTAAGGATTCGGGTAAGTGTTAGGGTTAGGGATAGTGGACGGGGACGTTTTAGGGGACAGGATAGGGTACGACAACGGTTTAGGGTGAGCGTACGTGTTAGGGTACGGATTAGTGTTAGCGTACGGGTTAGGATTAGGGACGGTTTAGGGTAAGGCTTCGGGTTAGGGTTAGGGTTAAGGTTAGTGTTAGGGTTAGGTTTAGGGTTAGGGGATGGGTATGGTTTAGGGGACAGGTTAGGGTACGACAATGGTTTAGGGTGAGCGTACGTGTTAGGGTACGGGTTAGTGTTAGCGTACGGGTTAGGATTAGGGGACGGGTTAGTGTAAGGCTTCGGGTAAGGGTTAGGGTTAGGGTTATGGTTAGGGTTGGGGGACAGTTTAGGGGACAGTTTATGGAACGACAACGGTTTAGTGTGAGCGTACGTGTTAGGGTACGGGTTAGTGTTAGCGTAAGGTTTAGGATTAGGGGACGGGTTAGGGTAAGGCTTCGGGTAAGGGTTAGGGTTAGGGTTAGTGTTAGGGTTAGGGGACGGGGACGGTTTAGGGGACAGGTTAGGGTACGACAACGGTTTAGAGTGAGCGTACGTGTTAGGGTATGGGTTAGTGTTAGGGTACGGGTTAGGATTAGGGGACGGATTAGGGTAAGGCTTCGGGTAAGTGTTAGGGTTAGGATTAGGGTTAGGGTTAGGGTTAGGGGACGGGGACGGTTTAGGGGAGAGGTTAGGGTACGACAACAGTTTAGGGTGAGCGTACGTGTTAGGGTATGGGTTAGTGTTATGATACCGGTTAGGATTAGGGGACGGGTTAGGGTAAGGTTTAGGGTTAGGGTTAGGTTTAGGGGACGGGGACGGGGACGGTTTAGGGGACAGGTTAGGGTACGACAACGGTTATGGGTGAGCGTACGTGTTAGGGTACGTGTGAGTGTTAGCGTACATGTTAGGATTACGGGACGGGTTAGGGTAAGGCTTCGGGTAAGGTTTAGGGTTAGGTTTAGGTTTAGGGTTAGGGTTAGGGTACCGGGACGGTTTAGGGGACAGGTTACGGTACGACAACGGTTTAGGGTGAGCATACGTATTAGGGTACGGGTTAGTGTTAGCGTACAGGTTAGGATTATGGGACAGGTTCAGGTAAGGCTTCTGGTAAGGGTTAGGGTTAGGGATAGGGTTAGGGTTACGGTTAGGGGAAGGAGACGGTTTAGGGGACAGCTTAGTGTAAGACAACGGTTTAGGGTGAGCGTACGTATTAGGGTACGGGTTAGTGTTAGTGTACGGATTAGCATTAGGGGACGTGTTAGGTTAAGGCTTCGGGTAAGAGTTAGGGTTAGGGTTAGTGTTAGGGTTAGGGTTAGGGGACGTGGACAGTTTAGGGGACATGTTAGTGTACGACAACGGTTTAGGGTGAGCGTACGTGTTAGGGTACGGTTTAGTGTTAGCGTACCGGTTAGGATTAGGAGACGGGTTAGGGTAAGGCTTCGGGTAAGGGTTAGGGTTAGGGTTATGGTTAGGGTTAGGGTTAGGGGACCAGGACGATTTAGGGGACAGGTTAGTGTACGACAACGGTTTAGAGTGAGCGTACGTGTTAGGGTACGGATTAGTGTTAGGGTACGGTTTAGGATTAGGGGACGGGTTAGGGTAAGGCTTCGGGTAAGTTTTAGGGTTAGGTTTAGGGTTAGGGTTAGGGGACGGGGACGGTTTAGGGGACAGGTTAGGGTATGACAACGGATTAGGGTGAGCGTACGTGTTAGGGTACGGGTTAGTGTTTGCATACGGGTTAGGATTAGGGGTCGGGTTAGGGTAAGGCTTCGGGAAAGGGTTAGGGTTAGGGTTAGGTTTAGGGTTAGGGGACGGGGACGGTTTAGGGGACAGGTTAGTGTATGACAAGGGTTTAGGGTGAGCGTACGTGTTAGGGTATGGGTTAGTGTTAGCGTACGCGTTAAGATTAGGAGCCGGGTTAGTGTAAGGCTTCGGGTAAGGGTTAGGGTTAGGTTTAGTCTTAGGGTTAGGGGACGTGGACGGTTTAGGGGACAGGTTAGGGTACCACAACGGTTTAGGTTGAGCGTACGTGTTAGGGTACATGTGAGTGTTAGCGTACAGTTTAGAATTACGGGACGGGTTAGGGTAAGGCTTCGGGTAAGGGTTAGTGTTAGGTTTACGGTTAGGTTTAGGGGACCGGGACGGTTTGGGGGACAGGTTAGGGTACGACAATGGTTTAGAGTGAGCGTACGTGTTATGGTACGGGTTAGTGTTAGGGTAAGGGTTAGGATTAGGGGACGGGTTAGGGTTAGGCTTCTGGTAAGTGTTAGGGTTAGGGTTAGGGTTAGGGTTAGGGTTAGGGGACGGGACGGTTTATGGGACAGGTTAGGGTATGACAACGGTTTAAGGTGAGCGTACGTGTTAGGGTACATGTTAGTGTTAGCGTATGGGTTAGGATTAGGGGACGGATTAGGTTAAGGCTTCGGGTAAGGGTTAGGTTTAGGGTTAGGGTTAGGGTTTGGTTTAGGGGACGGGGACGGTTTACGGGACAGGTTAGGGTACGACAACGGTTTAGGGTGAGCGTACGGGTTAAGGTACGTGTGAGTGTTAGCGTACAGGTTAGGATTACGGGACGGGTTAGTGTAATGCTTCGTGTAAGGGTTAGGGTTAGGTTTAGGGTTAGGGTTTGGGGACGGGGATGGTTTAGGGGACAGGTTAGGGTACGACAACGGTTTAGGGTGAGCGTACGTGTTAGGGCACGGGTTAGTGTTAGCGTACGGTTTAGGGTAAGGCTCCCGGTAAGGATTAGTGTTAGGGTTAGGTTTAGGGTTAGGGTTAGGGGACGGGGACGGTTTAGGGGAGACGTTAGAGTACGACAACGGTTTAGGGTTAGCGTACGTGTTAGGGTACGGGTTAGTGTTAGCGTACGGGTTAGGATTTGGGGTCGGGTTAGGGTAAGGCTTCGGGAAAGGGTTAGGGTTAGGGTTAGGGTTAGGGTTAGGGGACGGGGACGGTTTAGGGGTCAGGTTAGGGGACGACAACGGTTTAGGTTGAGCGTACGTGTTAGGGCACGGGTTAGTGTTAGCGTACCGGTTAGGATTAGGAGACGGGTTAGCGTAAGGCTTCGGGTAAGGGATAGGGTTAGGGTTACAGTTAGGGTTAGGGTTAGGGGACCGGGACGGTTTAGGGGACAGGTTAGGGTACGACAACGGTTTAGAGTGAGAGTACGTGTTAGGGTATGGGTTAGTTTAAGGGTACGGGTTAGGATTAGGGGACGGGTTAGGGTAAGGCTTCGGGAAAGGGTTAGGGTTAAGTTTAAGGTTAGGGTTAGGGGACAGGGATGGTTTAGGGGACAGGTTAGGGTACGACAACGGTTTAGGTTGAGCGTATGTGTTAGGGCACGGGTTAGTGTTAGCGTACGGGTTAAGATTAGGGGACGGGTTAGGGTAAGGCTTCGGGTAAGTGTTAGGTTTAGGGTTAGGGTTAAGGTTAGGGTTAGGGGAAGGGGACGGTTTAGGGGACTGGTTAGGGTAGGACAACGGTTTAGGGTGAGCGTACGTGTTAGGGTACGGGTTAGTGTTAGCGTACAGTTTAGGATTAGTGGATGGGTTAGGTTAAGGCTTCTGGTAAGTGTTAGTGTTAGTGTTAGGGTTACGGTTAGGGTTAGGGGACTGGGACGGTTTAGGGGACAGGTTAGGATACGACAACGGTTTAGAGTGAGCGTACGTGTTAGGGTACGGGTTAGTGTTAGGGTACGGGTTAGGATTAGGGTACGGATTAGTGTAAGGCTTCGGGTAAGAGTTAGGGTTAGGGTTAGGGTTAGGGTTAGGGGACGGGGACGGTTTAGGGGACAGGTAAGGGTACGACAACTGTTTAGGGTGAGTGTACGTGTTAGAGTACGTGTGAGTGTTAGCGTACATGTTAGGTTTAAGAACGAGTTAGGGTAAGGCTTCGGGTAAGTGTTAGGGTTAGGTTTTGGGTTAGGGTTTGGGGACGGGGATGGTTTAGGGGACAGGTTAGGGTACGACAACGGTTTAGGGTGAGCGTACGTGTTAGGGCATGGGTTAGTGTTAGCGTTCGGGTTAGGATTAGGGAACGGGTTTGGGTAAGGCTTCCGGTAAGGGTTAGGGTTAGGGTTAGGGGTAGGTTTAGGGGATGTAGATGGTTTAGGGGACAGGTTAGTGTACGACAACGGTTTAGAGTGAGCGTACGTGTTAGTGTATAGGTGAGTGTTAGCGTACGTGTTAGGATTAGGGTTAGGGTTAGTGTTAGGGTTAGGGGACGGGGACGGTTTAGGGGAGACGTTAGGGTACGACAACGGTTTAGGGTTAGCGTACTTGTTAGGGTACGGGTTAGTGTTAGCGTACGGGTTAGGATTAGGGGTCGGGTTAGGGTAAGGCTTCGGGAAAGGGTTAGGGTTAGGGTTAGGGTTGGATTAGGGGATGGGGACGGTTTAGGGGTCAGGTTAGGGTACGACAACGGTTTAGGGTGAGCGTACGTGTTAGGGCACGGGTTAGTGTTAGCGTACCGGTTAGGATTAGGAGACGGCTTAGGGTAAGGCTTCGGGTAAGGGTTAGGGTTAGGGTTAGGTTTGGGGTTAGGGTTAGGGGACGGGGACGGTTTAGGGGACAGGTTAGAGTATGACAACTCTTTAGGGTGAGCGTACGTGTTAGGGTACGGGTTAGTGTTAGCTTACGCGTTATGATTGGGGGACGGGTTAGTGTAAGGCTTCGGGTAAGGGTTAGGGTTAGGTTTAGGGTTAGGGGACGGGGATGGTTTAGGGGACAGGTTAGGGTATGACAACGGTTTAGGGTGAGCGTACGTGTTAGTGTATGGGTGAGTGTTAGCGTACGGGTTAGGATTAGGGGACGGTTTAGGGTAAGGCTTTGGGTAAGGATTAGTGTTCGGGTTAGGGTTAGGGTTAGGGTTATGGGACGGGGAAGGTTTAGGGGACAGTTTAGGGTACGACAACTGTTTAGGGTGAGCGTACGTCTTAGGGCACGGGTTAGTGTTAGCGTACGGGTTAGGATTAGGGGACGGGTTAGGGTAAGGCTTCGGGTAAGGGTTAGGATTAGGCTTAGGGATAGGGTTAGGGGACGGGGACGGTTTAGGGGACAGGTTAGGGTACGACGACGGTTTAGGGTGAGCGTAGGTGTTAGGGCATGGTTTAGTGTTAGCGTACGGGTTAGGATTAGGAAACGGGTTAGGGTAAGGCTTCGGGTAAGGGTTAGGGTTAGGGTTACGGTTAGGGTTAGGGTTAGGGTACCGGGATGGTTTAGGGGACAGGTTAGTGTACGACAACGGTTTAGAGTGAGCATACGTGTTAGGTTACTGGTTAGTGTTAGGGTACGGGTTAGGATTAGGGGACGGGTTAGGGTAAGGCTTCGGGTAAGGGTTAGGGTTAGGTTTAGGGTTAGGGTTAGGGTTAGGGGACGGGGACGGTTTAGGGGACAGGTTAGGGTATGACAACGGTTTAGGGTGAGCGTACATGGTAGGGTACGGGTTAGTGTTAGCGTACAGGTTAGGATTAGGGGACGGGTTAGTGTAAGGCTTCGGGTAAGGGTTAGTGTTATTGTTAGGGTTACGGATAGGGTTAGGCGATGGGGACGGTTTAGGGGACAGGTTAGTGTACGACAATGGTTTAGGGTGAGCGTACGTGTTAGGGTACGGGTTAGTGTTAGTGTACGGGTTAGGATTAGGGGACGGGTTAGGGTAAGGTTTAGGGTTACGGTTAGGGTTAGGGTTAGGGTTAGGGGATGGGCAAGGTTTAGGGGAGAGGTTAGGGTACGACAACGGTTTAGGGTGAGCGTACAAGTTAGGGTACGGGTTAGTGTTAGCGTACGGGTAAGTATTAGGGGTCGAGTTAGGGTAAGGCTTCGGGAAATGTTTAGGATTAGGGTTAGTGTTAGGGGACGAGAACGGTTTAGGGGTCAGGTTAGGGTACGACAACGGTTTAGGGTGAGCGTACGTGTTAGGGCACGTGTTAGTGTTAGCGTACCGGTTAGGATTAGGAGACGAGTTAGGGTAAGGCTTCGGGTAAGGGTTAGGTTTAGGGTTATGGTTAGGGTTAGGGTTAGGGGACCGGGACGGTTTAAGGGACAGGTTAGTGTATGACAACGGTTTAGAGTGAGCGTACGTGTTAGGGTACGGTTTAGTGTTAGGATACTGGTTAGGATTAGGGGACGGGTTAGGGTAATGCTTCGGGTAAGTGTTAGGTTTAGGGTTAGGGTTAGGGTTAGGGTTAGGGGACGGGGACGGTTTAGGGGAGAGGTTAGGGTATGACAACGGTTTAGGGTGAGCGTACGTGTTAGGGTACGGGTTAGTGTTAGCGTAAGCTTTAGGATTGGGGGACGGGTTAGTGTAAGGCTTCGGGTAAGGGTTAGGGTTAGGGTTACGGTTAGGGTTACGGTTAGGGGACCGGGACGGTTTAGGGGACAGGTTAGGGTACGACAATGATTTAGAGTGAGCGTACGTGTTAGGGTACGGGTTAGTGTTAGGGTACGGGTTAGGATTAGGGGACGGGTTAGGGTAAGGCTTCGGGTAAGTTTTAGGGTTAGGGTTAGGGTTAGGGTTAGGGGACGCGGACGGGGACGGTTTAGGGGACAGGTTAGTTTATGACAACGGTTTAGGGTGAGCGTACATGTTAGGGTACGGGTTAGTTTTAGCGTACAGGTTAGGATTAAGGGACGGGTTAGGGTAAGGCTTCGAGTAAGGGTTAAGGTTAGGTTTAGGGTTAAGGTTAGGGGACGGGGATGGTTTAGGGGACAGGTTAGGGTACGACAACAGTTTAGAGTGAGCATACGTGTTAGGGTACGGGTTAGTGTTAGGGTACGGGTTAGGATTAGGGGACGGGTTAGGTTAAGGCTTCGGGTAAGTGTTAGGGTTAGGGTTAGGGTTAGTGTTAGGGTTAGGGGACGGGGACGGTTTAGTGGACAGGTTAGGGTATGACAACGGTTTAGGGTGAGCGTACATGTTAGGGTACGGGTTAGTGTTAGCGTACAGGTTAGGATTAGGGGACGGGTTAGGGTAAGGCTTCGGGTAAGGGTTAGTGTTATTGTTAGGTTTACAGTTAGGGTTAGGGGACAGGGACTGTTTAGGGGACAGGTTAGTGTATGACAACTCCTTAGGGGAGCGTACGTGTTAGGGTACGTGTTAGTGTTAGTGTACGGTTTAGGATTAGGGGACGGGTTAGGGTAAGGTTTAGGGTTACGTTTAGGGTTAGGGTTACGGTTAGGGGACGGGGACGGTTTAGGGGAGAGGTTATGGTACGACAACGGTTTAGGGTGAGCGTACTTGTTAGGGTACGGATTAGTGTTAGCGTACGGGTAAGGATTAGGGGTCGGGTTAGGGTAAGGCTTCGGGAAAGCTTTAGGATTAGGGTTAGGGTTAGGGTTAGGTGAACGGGACGGTTTAGGGGACAGGTTAATATACGACAACGGTTTAGAGTGAGCGTACGTGTTAGGGTACGGTTTAGTGTTAGGGTACGGGTTAGGATTAGGGGACGGGTTAGGGTAAGGCTTCGGGTAAGTGTTAGGGTTAGGGTTAGGGTTAGGGTTAGGTTTAGGGGACGGGGACAGTTTAGGGGACAGGTTAGGTTATGACAACGGTTTAGGGTGAGCGTACGTGTTAGGGTACAGGTTAGTGTTAGCGTACGCGTTAGGATTGGGGGACGGGTTAGTGTAAGGCTTCGGGTAAGGGTTAGGGTTAGGTTTAGGGTTAGGGTTAGGGGACGGGGATGATTTACGGGACAAGTTAGGGTACGACAACGGTTTAGGGTGAGCGTATGTGTTAGGGCACGGGTTAGTGTTAGCGTACGGATTAGGATTAGGGGACGGGTTAGGGTAAGGCTTCGGGTAAGTGTTAGGGTTAGGGTTAGGGGAAGGGGACGGTTTAGGGGACAGGTTAGGATACGACAACAGTTTAGGGTGAGCGTACGTGTTAGGGTACGGGTTAGTGTTAGCGTACAGGTTAGGATTACGGGACGGGTTAGGGTAAGGCTTCGAGTAATGGTTAAGGTTAGGTTTAGGGTTAGGGTTAGGGGACGGGGACGGTTTAGGGGACAGGTTAGGGTACGACAATGGTTTAGGGTGAGGGTACGTGTTAGGGCACGGGTTAGTGTTAGCGTACGGGTTAGGATTAGGAGACAGGTTAGTGTAAGGCTTCGGGTAGGGTTAGGGTAAGGGTTACAGTTAGGGTTAGGGTTAGGGGACCGGGACGGTTTAGGGGACAGGTTAGGGTACGACAACGGTTTAGAGTGAGCGTACGTGTTAGGGTACGGGTTAGTGTTAGGGTACGGGTTAGGATTAGGCTACGGGTTAGTGTAAGGCTTTGGGTAAGTGTTAGGGTTAGGGTTAGGGTTAGGGTTAGGGGACGGGGACGGTTTAGGGGACAGGTTATGGTATGACAACGGTTTAGGGTGAACGTACGTATTATGGTACGGGATAGTGTTAGCGTACAAGTTAGGATTAGGGGACGGGTTAGGGTAAGGCTTCGGGTAAGGGTTAGTGTTAGTGTTAGGGTTACGGTTAGGGTTAGGGGACTGAGACGGTTTAGGGGACAGGTTAGGGTACGACAACGGTTTAGAGTGAGCGTACGTGTTAGGGTACGGGTTAGTGTTAGGGTACGGGTTAGAATTAGGGGACGGGTTAGTGTAAGGCTTCGGGTAAGTTTTAGGGTTAGGGTTAGGGTTAGGGTTAGGGTTAGGGTTAGGGGACGGGGACGGTTTAGGGGACAGGTTAGGCTATGACAACGGTTTAGGGTGAACGTACGTATTATGGTACGGGATAGTGTTAGCGTACAAGTTAGGATTAGGGGACGGGTTAGGGTAAGGCTTCGGGTAAGGGTTAGTGTTAGTGTTAGGGTTACGGTTAGGGTTAGGGGACGGAGACGGTTTAGCGGACATGTTACGGTACGACAACGTTTTAGGGTGAGCGTACGTGTTAGGGTACGGGTTAGAGTTAGTGTACGGGTTACGATTAGGGGACGGGTTAGGGTAAGGTTTAGGGTTAGGGTTAGGGTTAGGGTTACGGTTAGGGTTAGGGGACGGGGACAGTTTAGGGGAGAGGTTAGGGTACGACAACGGTTTAGGCTGAGCGTACGTGTTAACGTATGGGTTAGTGTTAGCGTACGGGTTAGGATTAGGGTTCGGGTTAGGGTAAGGCTTCGGGAAAGGGTTAGGGTTAGTGTTAGGGTTAGGGGACGGTTTAGGGGTCTGGTTAGGGTACGACAACGGTTTAGGGTGACCGTACGTGTTAGGGCACGGGTTAGTGTTAGCGTACCGGTTAGGATTAGGAGACGGATTAGGGTAAGGCTTCGGGTAAGGGTTAGGCTTAGGGTTACGGTTAGGGTTAGGGTTTTGGGACCAGGAGGGTTTAGGGGACAGGTTAGGGTACGACAATGGTTTAGGTTGAGCGTAAGTGTTAGGGCACGGGTTAGTGTTAGCGTACGGGTTAGGATTATGGGACGAGTTAGGGTAACGCTTCGGGTAAGTGTTAGTGTTAGGGTTAGGTTTAGGTTTAGGGTTAGGGACGGGGATGGTTTAGGGGACAGGTTAGTGTATGACAACGGTTTAGGGTGAGCATACGTGTTAGGGTACGGGTTAGTGTTAGCGTACTGCTTAGGATTAGGGGACGGGTTAGGGTAAGGCTTCAGGTAAGGGTTAGGTTAAGGTTTAGGGTTAGGGTTCGTGGACGGGGACGGTTTAGGGGACACGTT
Organism: Phocoena phocoena; assembly: GCF_963924675.1. Lineage (NCBI taxonomy): Eukaryota > Metazoa > Chordata > Mammalia > Artiodactyla > Phocoenidae > Phocoena > Phocoena phocoena. The sequence continues at coordinate 150,225,485 of NC_089220.1, forward strand.
AGGGTACAACAACGGTTTAGGGTGAGCGTACGTGTTACGGTACGGGTTAGTGTTGGCGTACGGGTTAGGATTTGGGGACGGGGTAGGGTAAGGCTTCGGGTAAGTGTTAGGGTTAGGGTTAGGGTTAGGGAGAGGGTTAGGGGATGGGGACGGTTTAGGGGACAGGTTAGGGTACGACAAGGGTTTAGAGAGAGCGTACGTGTTAGGGTACGTGTTACTGTTAGCATACGGTTTAGGATTAGGGGACGGGTTAGGGTAAGGGTTAGGGTTAGGGTTATGGTTAGGATTTGGGGACGGGCACGGTTTAGGGGACAGGTTAGGGTACGACCACAGTTTAGGGTGAGCGTACGTGTTACGGCACGGGTTAGTGTTAGCGTACTGGTTAGGATTAGCAGACGGGTTAGGGTAAGGCTTCGGGTAAGGGTTAGGGTTAGGGTTACGGTTAGGTTTAGGGTTAGGGGACCGGGACGGTTTAGGGGACAGGTTAGGGTACAACAACGGTTTAGAGTGAGTGTACATGTTAGGGTACAGGTTAGTGTTAGCGTACGGGTTTGGATTAGGGGACGGGTTAGGGTAAGGCTTCGGGTAAAGGTAAGTGTTAAGGTTAGGTTTAGGGTTAGGGTTAGGGGATGGGGACGGTTTAATGGACAGGTTAGTGTACGACAACGGTTTAGGGTGTGCGTACGTGTTAGGGTACGGGTTAGTGTTAGCGTACGGGTTAGGATTAGGGGACGGGTAAGTGTAAGGCTTCGGGTAAGGGTTACAGTTAGGGTTAGGGTTAGGGTTAGGGGATTGGGACGGTTTAGGGGACAGGTTAGGGTACGACAAGTGTTTAGGGTGAGAGTACGTGTTAGGGTACGGTTTAGTGTAAGCGTAAGATTTAGGATTAGGGGACCTGTTAGTGTAAGGCTTTGGGTAAGTGTTAGGGTTAGGGTTAGGGTTAAGGTTAGGGGACTGGAACGGTTTAGGGGACAGCTTAGGGTACGACAACGGTTTAGGGTTAGCGTACGAGTTACGGTATGGCTTAGTGTTAGCGTACGGTTTAGGATTAGGGGACGGGTTAGGTTGAGGCTTCGGGTAAGGGTTAGGGTTAGGGTTAGGGTTAGGGTTAGGGGACGGTTTAGGGTACAGGTTAGGGTACGACAACGGTTTAGGGTGAGCGTACATGTTAGGGCACGGGTAAGTGTTAGCGTACCGGTTAGGATTAGGAGACGGGTTAGGGTAAGGCTTCGGGTAAGGGTTAGGGTTAGGATTAGAGTTAGGGTTAGGGTTAGGGTTAGGGGACGGGGACGGGGATGGTTTAGGGGACAGGTTAGGGTACGACAACGGTTTAGGCTGAGCGTACGTGTTAGGGCACGGGTTAGTTATAGCGTAAGGGTTAGGATTAGGAGACGTGTTAGGGTAAGGCTTCGGGTAAGGGTTAGGATTAGGGTTAGGGATAGTGTTAGGGGATTGGGACGGTTTAGGAGACAGGTTAGGGTACGACAACGGTTTAGAGTGAGCGTACATTTTAGGATACTGGTTAGTGTTAGCGTACGGGTTAGGATTAGGGGAGGGTTTAGGGTAAGGCTTCGGGTAAGGATTAGGGTTAGAGTTAGTTTTAGGGTTAGGGGGCGGGGACGGTTTAGGGGACAGGTTAGGATACGACAACGGTTCAGGTTGAGCGTACGTGTTAGGGCACGGGTTAGTGTTAGCGTACGGGTTAGGATTAGTGGACGGGTTAGTGTAAGGCTTCGGGTAAGGGTTAGGGTTAGGGTTAGGGGTAGGGTTAGGGTTAGGGTTAGGGGACGGGGATGGTAGAGGGGACACGTTATCATACGACAACAGTTTAGGGTGAGCGTACGTGTTAGGGTACGGGTTAGTGTTAGAGTACGGGTTAGGATTACCGGACGGGTTAGGTTAAGGCTTCGGGTAAGGGTTAGGGTCAGGGTTAATTTTAGGGTTAGGGTTAGGGGACGGGGACGGTTTAGCGGACAGGTTAGTGTACGACAACGGTTTAGGCTGAGCGTACGTGTTAGGGTACGGGTTAGTGTTAGCGTACGGTTTAAGATTAGGGGACGGGTTAGGGTAAGGCTTCGGGTAAGGGCTAGGTTTAGGCTTAGGGTAAGGATTAGGGTTAGGGTTAGGGGACGGAGACAGTTTAGGGGACAAGTTAGGGTACGACAACGGTTTAGGATGAGCCTACGTGTTAGGGTACGGGTTAGCGTTAGCATACAGGTTAGGATTAGGGGACGGGTTATGGTAAGGCTTCGGGTAAGTGTTAGGTTTAGGGTTAGGGTTGGTTTAGGGTTAGGGTTAGGGGACGGGGACAGTTTAGGCGAAAGGTTAGTGTACGACAACGGTTTAGGGTGAGCGTACGTGTTAGGGTACGGGTTAGTGTTAGTGTACGGGTTAGGGTTAGGGGACGGGTTAGGTTAAGGCTTCGGGTAAGGGTTAGGGTCATTGTTAGGGTTAGGGTTAGGGTTAGGGGACGGGGACGGTTTAGGGGACAGGTTTGGGTAAGACAACGGTTTAGGGTGAGCGTATGTGTTAGTGTATGGGTTAGTGTTAGGGTATGGATTAGGCTTAGGGGACGGGTTAGGGTAAGGCTTCGGGTAAGGGTTAGTGTTAGGCTTAGGTTTAGGATTAGGGTTAGTGTTAGGGGACGTAGACAGTTTAGGGGACAGGTTAGGTTACGACAACGGTTTAGGGTGAGCGTACGTGTTAGGGTACGGGTTAGCGTTAGCGTACGGGTTAGGATTAGGGGACGGGTTATGGTAAGGCTTCATGTAAGGGTTAGAGTTAGGTTTAGGGTTGGTTTAGGGTTAGGGTTAGGGTTAGGGTTAGTGTTAGGGGACGGGGACGGTTTAGGGAACAGGTTAGGGTACGACAACGGTTTAGGGTGAGCAAATGTATTAGGGTACGGGTTAGCGTTAGCGTACGGGTTAGGATTAGGGGACGGGTAGTGTAAGGCTTTGGGTAAGGGTTAGGGTTAGGGTTAGGGTTAGGTTTAGGGGACGGGGACAGTTTAGGGGACAGGTTAGTGTACTACAACGGCTGAGGTTGAGCCTACGTGTTAGGGCACGGGTTAGTGTTATCGTACGCATTAGGATTAGGTGACTGGTTAGGGTAAGGCTTCGGATAAGGGTTAGGGTTAGGGTTAGGGTTAGTTTTAGGGGACGGCGACGGTTTAGGGAGAGCGTACGTGTTAGAGTACGTTTTAGTGTTAGCGTACGGGTTAGGATTAGGGGACGGGTTAGTGTAAGACTTCGGGTAAGGTTTAGGGTTAGGGTTAGGGTTAGGGGACGGGGACGGTTTAGGGGACAGGTTAGCGTACGACAACGGTTTAGGGTGAGCGTACGTATTAGAGTACGGGTTAGTGTTAGCGTACGGGTTAGGTTTAGGGGAGGGGTTAGGTTAAGGATTCGGGTAAGGGTTAGGGTTAGGGTTAACGTCAGGGTCAGGGTCAGGGTTAGGGTTTGGGTTAGGGTTAGGGTTTGGGTTAGGGGACGGGGACGGTTTAGGGGACAGGTTAGGGTACGATAACGGTTTACGGTGATTGTACGTGTTATGGTACGGGTTAGTGTTAGCGTACGGGTTAGGATTACGGGACGGGTTACGGTAAGGCTTTGGGTAAGGGTTAGGGTTAGGTTTAGGGTTACGGTTAGGGGACGGGGACGATTTAGGGGACAGGTTATGGTACGACAACGGTTTAGGGTGAGCGTACGTGTTAGGGTATGGGTTAGTGTTAGCGTACGGGTTAGGATTAGGGGACGGGTTAGTGTAAGGCTTCGGGTAAGGTTTAGGGTTAGGGTTAGGGTTAGGGGACGGGGACGGTTTAGGGGACAGGTTAGCGTACGATAACGGTTTAGGGTGAGCGTACGTATTAGAGTATGGGTTAGTGTTAGCGTACGGATTAGGTTTAGGGGAGGGGTTAGGGTAAGGATTCGGGTAAGGGTTAGGGTTAGGGTTAACGTCATGGTCAGGGTCAGGGTTAGGGTTTGGGTTAGGGTTAGGGTTAGTGTTAGGGGACAGGGACGGTTTAGGGGACAGGTTAGGGTACGATAACGGTTTACGGTGATTGTACGTGTTATGGTAAGGGTTAGTGTTAGCGTACGGGTTAGGATTAGGGGACAGGTTATGGTAAGGCTTCGTGTAAGGGTTAGGGTTAGGGTTAGGGTTAGGGTTAGGGGACGGGGACGATTTAGGGGACAGGTTATGGTACGACAACGGTTTAGAGTGAGCGTACGTGTTAGGGTATGGTTTAGTGTTAGCGTACGGGTTACGATTGGGGACGGGTTAGTGTAAGGCTTCGGGTAAGGGTTAGGGTTAGGGTTAGGGTTAGGGGACAGGGACGGTTTAGGGGACAGGTTAGCGTACGATAACGGTTTAGGGTGAGCGTACGTATTAGAGTATGGGTTAGTTTTAGCGTACGGATTAGGTTTAGGGGCGGGGTTAGGGTAAGGATTCGAGTAAGGGTTAGGTTTAGGGTTAGGGTCATGGTCAGGGTCAGGGTTAGGGTTTGGGTTAGGGTTAGGTTTAGGGTTAGGGGACGGGGACGGTTTAGGGGACAGGTTAGTGTACGATAACGGTTTACGGTGATTGTACGTGTTATGGTAAGGGTTAGTGTTAGCGTACGGGTTAGGATTAGGGGACGGGTTACGGTAAGGCTTCGGGTAAGGGTTAGGGTTAGGGTTAGGGTTAGGTGACGGGGACCGTTTAGGGTCAGGTTAGGGTACGACAACGGTTTAGGGTGAGCGTACGTGTTAGGGTATGGGTTAGAGTTAGCGTACGGGTTAGATTAGGAGAAGGGTTAGGGTAAGGCTTCGGGTAAGGGTTAGGGTTAGGTTTAGGGTCAGGGTTAGTGTACAGGGAAGGTTTAGGGGACACGTTAGGGTACAACGGTTTTGGGTGAGCGTAAGTGTTACGGTACGGGTTAGTTTTAGCATACGTGTTAGGATTAGGGGACGGGTTAGTTTACAGCTTCGGGTAAGGGTTAGGGTTAGGGTTAGAGTTAGGGATAGGGGACGGGGACGGTTTAGGGGACAGGTTAGGGTACGACAACGGTTTTGGGTGAGCGTACATGTTAGGGTACGGGTTAGTGTTAGCGTACGGGTTAGGAGTAGGTGACGGGTTAGGGTAAGGCTTCGGGTAAGGGTTAGGGTTAGGGTTAGGGTGAGGGGATGGGGATGGGTTAGCGGACGGTTAGGGTACGACAACGGTTTAGGTTGAGCGTACGTGTTAGGGTACGGGTTAGTGTTAGCGTACGGGTTAGGATTAGGGGACGGGTTAGTGTAAGGCTTCGGGTCAGGGTTAGGGTTAGGGTTAGGGTTAGGGTTAGGGGTCGGGGACGGTTTAGGGGATAGATTAGGGTACGACAACGGTATAGGGTGAGCGTACGTGTTATGGTACGGGTTAGTGTGAGCGTACAGGTTAGGAGTAAGTGACGGGTTAGGGTAAAGCTTCGGGTAACTGTTACGGTTACGGTTAGGGTTAAGGTTAGGGTTAGGGGACGGGGACGGTTTAGGGGACAGGTTAGGGTACGACAACGGTTTAGGGTGTGCGTACGTGTTAGGGTACGGGTTAGTGTTAGCGTACGGGTTAGGATTGGGGGACGGGTTAGGGTAAGGCTTCGGTAAGGGTTAGGTTTAGGGTTAGGGTTAGGGTTAGGGTTAGGCGACGGGGACGGTTTAATGGACAGGTTAGCGTACGACAACGGTTTAGGGTGAGCGTACGTGTTAGGGTACGGGTTAGTGTTAGCGTACGGGTTAGGATTAGGGGACGGGTAAGGTTAAGGCTTCGGGTAAGGGTTACGGTTAGGGTTAGGGTTAGGGTTAGGGGATGGGGACGGTTTAGGGGACAGGTTAGGGTACGAGAACGGTTTAGGGTGAGCATACGTGTTAGGGTACGGGTTAGTGTTAGCGTACGGGTTAGGATTGGGGCATGGGTTAGGGTAAGGCTTCGGGTAAGGGTTACATTTAGGGTTAGGGTTAGGGTTAGAGGACGGGGACGGTTTAGGGGACAGGTTAGGGTACGACAATGGTTTAGGGTGAGCGAACATGTTAGGGTACGGGTTAGTGTTAGCATACGTGTTAGGACTAGGGGACGGGTCAGGGTAAGGCTTTGGGTAAGGGTTAGGGTTAGGCTAAGGGTTAGGATTAGGGTTAGGGTTAGGGTACGGACACGGTTTAGGGGACAGTATAGGGTAAGACAACGGTTTAAGGTGAGCGTACGTGTTAGGGTACGGGTTAGTGTTAGCGTACGGGTTAGGATTTGGGGATGGGTTAGGGTAAGGCTTCGGGTATGGTTTAGGGTTACGGTTAGAGTTAGGGTTAGGGATAGGGGACAGGGACGGTTTAGGGGACAGGTTAGGGTATGACAATGGTTTAGGGTGAGCGTACGTGTTAGGGTATGGGTTAGTGTTACCGTACGGGTTAGGATTAGGGGACGGGTTAGGATAAGGCTTCTGGTAAGTGTTAGGGTTATGGTTAAGTTTAGGGTTAGGGTTAGGGGATGGAGACGGTTCAGGGGACAGGTTAGGGTACGACAACGTTTTACGGTGAGCGTACGTATTAGGGTTAGTGTTAGCGTACGGGTTAGGATTAGGTGACGGGTTAGGGTAAGGCTTCGGGAAAAGTTTAGGGTTAGGTTTAAGGTTAGGGTTAGGGGACGGGGATGGGGATGGTTTAGGGGACAGGTTAGGGTACGACAACGGTTTAGGGTGAGCGTATGTGTTAGGGTACGGGTTAGTGTTAGCATACAAGTTAGGATTAGGAGACGGGTTAGGGTAAACCTTTGGGAAAAGGTTAGGGTTAGGGTTATGGTTAAGGTTAGGGGACGGGTATGGGGACGGTTTAGGGGACAGGTTAGGGTACGACAACGGTTTAGGGTGAGCGTACGTGTTAGGGTATGGGTTAGTGTTAGCGTACGGGTTAGGATTTGGGTACGTGTTAGGGTAAGGCTTCGGGTAAGGGTTAGGGTTAGGGTTAGGGTTAGGGTTAGAGTCAGGGGACGCGAACGGTTTTGGGGGACAGGTTAGGGTACGACAACAATTTAGGGTGAGCGTATGAGTTAGGTCACGAGTTAGTCTTAGCGTACGGGTTAGGATTAGGGGACGGGTTAGGGTATGGCTTCGGGTAAGGGTTAGGGTTAGGGTTAGGGTTAGGGTTAGGGGTTGGGGATGGGAACGGTTTAGGCGACAGGTTAGTGTACGACAATGGTTGAGGGTGAGCGTACGTGTTAGGGTACGTGTTAGTGTTAGCGTACGGGTTAGGATTAGGTGACGGGTTAGGGTAAGGCTTCGGGTAAGGGTTAGGGTTAGGGTTAGAGGACGGGGACGGGGAAGGTTTAGGGGACAGGTTAGGGTACGACAACGGTTTATGGTGAACGTACGTGTTAGTGTATGGGTTAGTGTTAGCGTACGGTTTAACATTAGGGGACGGTTTGGTGTAAGGCTTCGGGTAAGGGTTAGGGTTAGGGTTAGGTTTAGGGTTAGGTTTATGGGACGGGGACGGTTTAGGGGACAGGTTAGTGTACGACAACGATTTTGGGTGAGCGTACGTGTTAGGGTACGTGTTAGTGTTAGCGTACGGGTTAGGATTATGGGACTGGTTAGTTTAAGGCTTACTGTAACGGTTAGGGTTAGTGTTAGGGTTAGGGTTAGGGTTAGGGGACGGAGACGGTTTAGGGGACAAGTTAGGGTACGACAACGTTTTAGGGTCGGTGTACGTGTTAGGGTACGGGTTAGTTTTAGCGTACGGGTTAGGATTAGGTGACGGGTTAGGGTAAGGTTTCGGGTAGGGTTAGGGTTATGGTTAAGGTTAGGGTTAGGGTTAGGGGACGGAGACGGTTTAGGGGACAGGTTAGGGTACGACAACGGTTTAGGGTGAGCATACGTGTTAGAATATGGGTTAGTTTCAGCGTACGGATTAGGATTAGGAGACGGGTTAGGTTAAGGCTTCGGGTAAGGTTTATGGTTAGTGTTAGGGTTAGGGTTAGGGGCCGGGGTTGGTTTTGGGGACAGGTTAGGGTTCGACAAAGGTTTAGGGTGAGCGCACGTGTTAGGGTACGGGTTAGTGTTAGCGTACAGGTTAGGATTAGGGGACGGGTAAGGGTAAGGCTTCGTGTATGGGTTAGGGATAGGTTTAGGGTTAGGTTTAGGGAACGGGGACGTTATAGGGGATAGGTTAGTTTATGACAACAGTTTAGGGTGAGCGTACGTGTTAGGGTACGAGTGAGTGTTAGCGTACGGGTTAGGATTAGGGGACGGGTTAGGGTAAGGCTTCGCGTAAGTGTTAGGTTTACGGTTAGGATTATGGTTAGGGTTAGGGGACGGGGACGGTTTAGGGGACAGGTTAGGGTACGGGAACGGTTTAGGGTGAGCGTACCTGTTAGTTTACGGTTTAGTGTTAGCGTACGGGTTAGGATTAGGGGACGGGTTAACGTAAGGCTTCGGGTAAGGGTTAGGGTTAGGGTAATGGTTAGGGTTAGGGGACAGGGACGGTTTAGGGCACAGGTAAGTGTACGGCAACGTTTTATGGTGAGCGTACGTGTTAGGGTACGGTTTAGTGTTAGCATACGGGTTAGGATTAGGAGACAGGTTAGCGTAAGGCTTCGGGTAAGGGTTAGGGTTAGTGTTAGGGTTAGGTTTACGAGACAGGGACGGTTTAGGGGACAGGTTAGGGTACGACAACAGTTTTGGGTGATCGTACGTGTTACGGTACGGGTGAGTGTTAGCGAACGTGTTAGGATTAGGGGACGGGTTAGGGTAAGGCTTTGGGTAAGGGTAAGGGTTAGGATTAGGGTTAGGGATAGGGGACGGGGATGGTTTAGAGGACAGGTTAGGGTACGACAACGTTTTAGGGTGAGCGTACGTGTTAGGGTACGACTAAGTGTTAGCATACCGGTTAGGATTAGGGGACGGGTTAGGGTATGGCTTCGGGTAAGTGTTAGGGTTAGGGTTAGGGTTAGGGATAGGGGACGGGGATGGTTTAGGGGACAGGTTAGGGTACGACAATGGTTTAGGTTGAGCGTACATGTTAGGGTACGGGTGAGTGTTAGTGTACAGGTTAGGATTTGGGGACGGGTTAGGGTAAGGCTTCGTGTAAGTGTTAGTGTTAGGGTTAGTATTAGGGTTAGGATTAGGGGACGGGTACGGTTTAGGGGAGAGGTTAGGGTACGACAACGGTTTAGGGTGCGTGTTCGTGTTAGGGTACTGGTTAGAGTTAGCATACGGGTTAGGATTAGGGGACGGTTTAGGGTAAGGCTTCGTGTAAGTGTTAGTGTTAGGGTTTGTAATAGGGTTAGGATTAGGGGAAGGGGACAGTTTAGGGGAGAGGTTAGGGTACGACAACGGTTTAGGGTGAGCGTACGTGTTAGGGTACGGGTTAGTTTTAGCGTACGGGTTAGGATTAGGGGATGGGTTAGTGTAAGGCTTCGGGTAAGGGTTAGGGTTAGCGTTATGTTTAGTGTTAGGGTTAGGGGACCCAGATGGTTTAGGGGACAGGTAAGTGTACGACAACAGTTTAGGTTGAGCGTACGTGGTAGGGTTAATTTTAGCGTTCGGGTTAGGATTAGGGGACGGGTTAGGGTAAGGCTTCGGGTAAGGGTTAGGGTTAGGGTTAGGGTTAGGGGATGGGGACGGTTTAGGGGACAGGTTCGGGTACGACAACGGTTTAGGGTGAGCGTATGTGTTAGGGTACGTGTTAGTGTTAGCGTACGGGTTAGGATTAGGGCACGGTTTACGGTAAGGCTTCGGGTAAGGGTTAGGTTTAGGGTGAGGGTTAGGGTTACGAGAAAGGGATGGTTTAGGGGACAGGTTAGGGTACGACAACAGTTTAGGGTGATCGTACGTGTTACGGTACGGGTGAGTGTTAGCGTACGTGTTAGGATTAGGGGACGGGTTAGCTAAGGCTTTGGGTAAGGGTAAGGGTTAGGGTTAGGAATAGGGACGGGGATGGTTTAGGGGACAGTGTAGGGTACGACAACGTTTTAGGGTGAGCGTACGTGTTAGGGTACGGTTAAGTGTTAGCGTACGGGTTAGGATTAGGGGACGGGTTAGGGTATGGCTTCGGGTAAGGGTTAGGGTTAGGGTTAGGGTTAGGAATAGGGGACGTGGATGGTTTAGGGGACAGGTTAGGGTACGACAACGGTTTAGGGTGAGCGTACGTATTAGGGTACGTGTGAGTGTTAGCGTACAGGTTAGGATTTGGGGACGGGTTAGGGTAAGGCTTCGTTTAAGGGTTAGGGTTAGGGTTAGGGGACGGGGACAGTTTAGGGGACTGGTTAGTTTACGACAACAGTTTAGGGTGAGCGTACGTGTTAGGGTACGGGTGAGTGTTAGCTTACAGTTTAGGATTTGGGAACGAGTTAGGCTAAAGCTTCGGGTAAGGGTTAGGGTTAGGGTAGGATTAGGGTTAGGGTTAGGGTTAGGGTTAGGGGACCCAGATGGTTTAGGGGACAGGTAAGGGTACGACAACAGATTAGGGTGAGCGTACGTGTTAGGGTTAGTGTTAGCGTACGGGTTAGGATTAGGGGACGGGTTAGGGTAAGGCTTCGGTTAAGGGTTAGGATTAGGGTTAGGGGATGTGGACAGTTTAGGGGACAGGTTCGGGTACGACAACGGTTTAGGGTGAGCGTATGTGTTAGGGTACGGGTTAGTGTTAGCGTACGGGTTAGGATTAGGGGAAGGTTTACGGTACGGCTTCGGGTAAGGGTTAGGGTTAGGGTGAGGGTTATGGTTAGGGGACGGGGATGGTTTAGGGGACAGGTTAGGGTACGACAAACGTTTAGGGTGAGCGTACGTGTTAGGGTATGGGTGAGTGTTAACGTATGGGTTAGGATTAGGGGACGGGTTAGGGTAAGGCTTCGGGTAAGGGTAAAGGTTAGGGTTAGGGTTAGGTTTAGGGGACGGGGACAGTTTAGGGGACAGGTTAGGGTACGACAATGGTTTAGGGTGAGCGTACATGTTAGGGTACGGGTGAGTGTTAGCGTACGGATTAGGATTAGGGTACGGGTTAGGGTAAGGCTTCAGGTAAGGGTTAGGGTTAGGGTTAGGGTTCGCGTAAGGGTTAGGGGACGGGGACGGTTTTGGGGACAGGTTAGTGTATGACAACGGTTTAGGGTGAGCGTATTTGTTAGGGTACGAGTTAGGGTTAGCGTACGGCTTAGGATTAGGGGACGGGTTAGGGTAAGGCTTCGGATAATGTTCAGGGTTAGGGTTAGGGTTAGGGTTAGCGGACGGTGATGGGAACAGTTTACGGGACAGATTAGGGTACGACAACCGTTTAGGGTGATCGTACGTGTTAGGGTATGGGTTAGTGTTAGCGTACGGGTTAGGATTAGGTGACGGTTTAGGGTAAGGCTTCGGCTAAGGGTTAGGGTTAGGGTTAGGGTTAGGTTTAGGGTTAGGGGACGGGGAAGGTTTAGGGGACTGGTTAGGGTACGACAACGGTTTAGGGTGAGCCTACGTGTTAGGGTACGGGTGTGTGTTAGCTTACGTTTTAGGATTAGGGGATGGGTTAGGGTAAGGCTTCGGTTAAGGTTTAGGGTTAGGGTTAGGGTTAGGGTTAGGGGACGGGGACCGGGACGGTTTAGGGGACAGGTTAGGGTACGACAACGGTTTATGGTAAGCGTATGTGTTAGGATACGGGTTAGTGTTAGCGTACGGGTTAGGATTAGGGGACGGGTTAGGGTAAGGCTTCGGGAAAGGGTTAGGGTTAGGGTTACGGTTAGAGGACGGGGACGGGGAAGGTTTAGGGGACAGGTTAGGGTATGACAACGGTTTAGGGTGAGCGTACGTGTTAGTGTACGGGTTAGTGTTAGCGTACGGTTTAACATTAGGGGACGGTTTAGGGTAAGGCTTCGGGTAAGGGTTAGGGTTAGGGTTAGGTTTAGGGTTAGGTTTATGGGACAGGGACGGTTTAGGGGACAGGTTAGGGTACGACAACGATTTAGGGTGAGCGTACGTGTTAGGGTACGTGTTAGTGTTAGCGTACGGGTTAGGATTAGGGATGGGTTTAGGGTAAGGCTTCGGGTAAGGGTTAGGGTTAGGGTTAGGTTTAGGTATAGGGTTAGGGAATGGGGCTGGGGACGATTAAGCGGACAGGTTAGGGTACGACAATCGTTTCGGGTGAGCGTACTTGTTAGGGTATGGGTTAGTGTTGGCGTACGGGTTAGGATTATGGGACGGGTTAGGGCAAGGCTTCGGGTAAGGGTAAGGGTTAAGGTTAGGGTTAGGGTTAGGGGACGGGGACGGTTTAGGGGACAGGTTAGGGTACAACAACGGTTTAGTGTGAGCGTACGTGTTAGGATTAGTGTTAGCGTATGGGTTAGCATTAGGTGACGGGTTAGGGTAAGGCTTCGGTTAAGGGTTAGGGTTAGGGTTAGGGTTAGAGTTAGGGGATGGGGACGGTTTAGTGGACAGGTTAGGGTATGACAACGGTTTAGGGTGAGCGTATGTGTTACGGTACGGGTTAGTGTTAGCGTACAGATTTAGGATTAGGGGACGGGTTAGGGTAATGCTTCGGGTAAGGGTTAAGGTTAGGGTTAGGGTTAGGGAATGGGGACGGTTTATGGGACAGGTTAGGGTACGACAACGTTCAAGGGTCGGCGTACGTGTTAGGGTACGGGTTAGTGTTAGCGTACGGGATACGATTAGGAGACGGGTTAGGGTAAGGTTTCGGGTAAGGGTTAGTGTTATGGTTAAGGTTAGGGTTAGGGTTAGGGGACGGAGACGGTTTAGGGGACAGGTTATGGTACGACAACGGTTTAGGGTGAGCATACGTGTTAGGATATTGGTTAGTGTCAGCGTACGGATTAGGATTAGGGGACGGGTTAGGGTAAGGCTTCGGGTAAGGTTTATGATTAGGGTTAGGGTTAGGATTAGGGGACGGGGTTGGTTTAGGGGACAGGTTAGGGTTCGACAACAGTTTAGGGTGAGCGTACGTGTTAGGGTACGGGTTAGTGTTAGCGTACGGGTTAGGATTAGGGGACGGGTTAGGGTAAGGCTTCTGGTAAATGTTAGGATTAGGGTTAGGGTTAGGGTTAGGGTAAGGGGACGGTTTAGGGGACAGGTTAGGGTACGACAACGGTTTAGGGTGAGCGTACATGTTACGGTACAGTTTAGTGTTAGCGTATGGGTTAGGATTAGGGGACGGGTTAGGGTAAGGCTTCGGGTAAGGGTTAGGGTTAGGGTTAGGGGATGGGGACGGTTTAGGGAACAGGTTAGGGTACGACAACGGTTTAGGGTGAGCGTACGTGTTAGGGTACAGGTTAGTGTTAGCGTATGGGTTAGGGTTAGGGGACGGATTAGGGTAAGGCTTAGGGTAAGTGTTAGTGTTAGAGTTAGGGGACAGGAACGTTTTAGGGGACAGGTTAGGGTACGACAATGGTTTAGGGTGAGCGTACGTGTTTGGGTACGTGTTAGTGTTAGCGTACACGTTAGGATTAAGCGACGGGTTAGGGTAAGGCTTCGGGTAAGGCTTAGGGTTAGGGTTAGGGCACGGGGACGGTTTAGGGGACAGGTTAGGGTACGACAAGGTTTTAGGGTGAGCTTACGTGTTAGGGTACGGGTTAGTGTTAGCGTACGGGTGAGTATTAGGGGACGGGTTAGGGTAAGTCTTCGGGTAAGCTTTAGGGTTAGGGTTAGGGTTAGGGTTAGTGTTAGGGGATGGGGACGTTATAGGGGACAGGTTAGGGTACGAAAACGGTTTAGGGTGAGCGTACGTGTTAGGGTACGTGTTAGTGTTAGCGTACGTGTTAGGATTATGGGACGGGTTAGGGTAAGGTTTCGGGTAAGGGTTAGGGTTAGGGGACGGGGACAGTTTAGGGGACAGGTTAGGGTACGACAACGGTTTAGGGTGAGCGTACGTGTTAGGGTATGGTTTAGTGTTAGCGTACGGGTTAGGGTTAGGGGACGGGTTAGGGTAAGGCTTCGAGTAAGTTTTAGGATTAGGGTTAGGGTTAGGGTTAGGGTTAGGGGATGGGGACGGTTTAGGGGACAGTTTAGGGTACGACAACGGTTTAGGGTGAGCGTACGTGTTAGGGTACGGGTTAGTGTTAGCGTACGGGTTAGGATTAGGGGACGGTTTAGGGTAAGGCTTTGGGTAAGGGTTAGGGTTAGGGTTAGGGGACAGGGACGGTTTCAGGGACATGTTAGGGTACGACAACGGTTTAGAATGAGCGTACGTTTTAGGGTATGGGTTAGTGTTAGCGTATGAGTTAGGATTAGGGGACGGGTTAGGGTAAGGCTTCGTATAAGAGTTAGGGTTAGGGTTAGGGTTAGGGGATGGGGACAGTTTAGGGAACAGGTTAGGGTACGACAATTGTTTAGGGTGAGCGTACATGTTAGGGTACGGGTTAGTGTTAGCGTACGGGTTAGGATTAGGGGACGGTTTGGGTAAGGCTTCGGGTAGGGGTTAGGTTTAGGGTTAGTGTTAGGGGACGGGGACGTGGATGGTTTAGGGGACAGGTTAGGGTAAGACAACAGTTTAGGGTGAGCGTAAGTGTTAGGGTACGGGTTAGTGTTAGCGTACGGGTTAGGATTAGGGGACGGGTTAGGGTAAGGCTTCGGATAAATGTTAGGGTTAGGGTTAGGGTTAGGGGACGGGGACGGTGTAGGGGACAGGTTAGGGTACGACAACGTCTTAGGTGAGCGTACGTGTTAGGGTACGGGTTAGTGTTAGCGTACGGGTGAGTATTAGGGGACGGGTTAGGGTAAGGCTTCTGGTAAGCTTTAGGGTTAGGGTTAGGGTTAGTCTTAGGGGATGGGGACGGTTTAGGCGACAGGTTAGGATACGACAAAGGTTTAGGGTGAGCGTACGTGTTAGGGTACGGGTTAGTGTTAGCGTACGGGTTAGGATTAGGGGACGGGTTAGGGTAAGGCTTCGGGTAAGGGTTAGTGTTAGTGTTAGTGTTAGGGGACGGGGACGGGGACGGTTTAGGGGACAGGTTAGGGTAAGACAACAGTTTAGGGTGAGCGTACGTGTTAGAATACGGGTTAGTGTTAGCGTACGGTTTAGGATTAGGGGACGGGTTATGGTAAGGCTTCTGGTAAATGTTAGGGTTAGGGTTAGGGTTAGGGTTAGGGGACGGGGACGGCTTAGGGGACAGGTTAGGGTACGACAATGTTTTAGCGTGAGTGTACATGTTAGGGTACGGGTTAGTGTTAGCGTATGGGTTAGGATTAGGGGACGGGTTAGCGTAAGGCTTCGGGTAAGGGTTAGGGTTAGGGTTAGGGGATGGGGACGGTTTAGGGAACAGGTTAGGGTACGACAATGGTTTAGGGTGAGCGTACGTGTTAGGGTACAGGTTAGTGTTAGCGTATGGGTTAGGATTAGGGGACGGATTAGGGTAAGGCTTAGGGTAAGTGTTAGGGTTAGGGTTAGGGGACGGGGAAGGAGACGGTTTACGTGATAGGTTAGTGTACGACAACGGTTTAGGGTGAGCGTATGTGTTAGGGTAAGGGTTAGTGTTAGCGTACTGGTTAGGATTAGGGGAAGGGTTTGGGTAAGGCTTCGGGTAAGGGTTAGGGTTAGGTTTAGGGTTAGGGTAAGGGTTAGGGGATTGGGACGGTGTAGGGGACAGGTTAGGGTATGACAACGGTTTAGGGTGAGCGTTCGTGTTATGGTACGGGTTAGTGTTAGTGTACGGGTTAGGATTAGAGGACGGGTTAGTGTAAGGCTTCGGGTAAGGTTTAGGGTTAGGGTTAGGGTTAGGTTAGGGGACGTGGACGGTTTGGGGACAGGTAAGGGTACGACAACGGTTTAGGGTGAGCGTACGTGTTAGGGTACGGGTCCGTGTTAGCGTACGTTTTAGGATTAGGGGTCGGGTTAGGGTAAGGCTTTGGGTAAATGTTAGGGTTTGGGTTAGGGTTAGGGTTAGGGGACGGGGATGGGGACGGTTTAGGGGACAGGTTAGTGTAAGACAACGGTTTAGGGTGAGCGTACGTGTTAGGGTACGGGTTAGTGTTAGCGTACGGGTTAGGATAAGGGGACGGGTTAGGGTAAGGCTTCGGGTAAATGTTAGGGTTACGGTTAGGGTTATGGTTAGGGTTAGGGTTAGGGGACGGGGACGGTTTAGGGGACAGGTTATGGTACGACAATGGTTTAGGGTGAGCCTACGTGTTAGGGTAAGGGTTAGTGTTAGCGTAAGGGTTAGGATTAGGGGAAGGGTTAGTGTAAGGCTTCAGGTAAGGGTTAGGGTTAGGTTTAGGTTTAGGGTTAGGGGACGGGGACGGTTTAGGGGACAGGTTACGGTACGACAATGGTTTAGGGTGAGCGTAAGTGTTAGGGTATGGGTTAGTGTTAGCGTACGGGTTAGGATTAGGGGACGGGTTAGAGTAAGGCTTCGGGTAAGGGTTATGGTTAGGATTAGGGTTAGGGTTAGGGTTAGGCTACGGGGACGGTTTATGGGACAGGTTAGGGTATGACAACGATTTAGGGTGAGCGTACGTGTTAGGGTATGGGTTAGTGTTAGCATACCGGTTAGGATTAGGGGACGGGTTAGGGTAAGGTTTAGGGTTAGGGTTAGGGTTAGGGTTAGGGGTCAGGGACGGTTTAGGGGACATGTTAGGGTACGACAACGGTTTAGAGTGAGCGTACGTTTTAGGGTATGTGTTAGTGTTAGGGTACGGGTTAGGATTAGGGGACGAGTTAGGGTAAGGCTTCGGGTAAGTGTTAGGTTAGGGTTAGGGTTAGGGTACGGGGACGGTTTAGGGGACAGGTTAGGGTATGACAACGGTTTAGGTTCAGCGTACGTGTTAGGGTACGGGTTTGTGTTAGCGTACAGGTTAGGTTTAGGGGACGGGTTAGTGTAAGGCTTCCGGTAAGGGTTAGTGTTAGTGTTAGGGTTACGGTTAGGGTTAGGGTATGGGGACGGTTTAGGGGACAGGTTAGGGTACGACAAATGTTTAGGTTGAGCGTACGTGTTAGGGTACGGGTTAGTGTTAGCGTACGGGTTAGGATTATGGGTCGGGTTAGGGTAAGGCTTCGGGAAAGGGTTAGGGTTAGGGTTAGGGTTAGGGGACAGGGACGGTTTAGGGGTCAGGTTAGTGTATGACAATGGTTTAATGTGAGCGTACGTGTTAGGGCACGCGTTAGTGTTAGCGTACCGGTTAGGATTAGGAGACGTGTTAGGGTAAGGCTTCGGGTAAGGATTAGGGTTAGGGTTACGGTTAGGGTTAGGGTTAGGGGACCGGGATAGTTTAGCGGACAGGTTAGGGTACGACAACGGTTTAGAGTGATTGTACGTGTTAGGGTACGGGTTAGTGTTAGGGTATGGGTTAGGAGTAGGGGACGGGTTAGGGTAAGGGTTCGGGAAAGGGTTAGGGTTAGGGTTAGGGTTAGGGGATGGGTACGGTTTAGGGGACAGGTTAGTGTACGACAACGGCTTTGGGTGAGTGTACGTGTTAGGGTATGGGTTAGTGTTAGCCTACGCGTTAGGATTAGGGGACGGGTTAGTGTAAGGCTTCGGGGAAGGCTTAGGCTTAGGTTTAGAGTTAGGTTTAGGGTTAGGGTTAGTGGACGGGGACGGTTTAGGGAACAGGTTAGTGTATGACAACGGTATAGGTTGAGCGTACGTGTTAGGGTACGGGTTAGTGTAAGCGTACGGGTTTGGATTAGGGGACGGGTTAGAGTAAGGCTTCGGGTAACGGTTAAGGTTAGGGTTAGCGTTAGGGCATGGGGACGGTTTAGGGGAAAGGTTACGGTATGACAATGGTTTAGAGTGAGCATACGTGTTAGGGTACGGGTTAGTGTTAGCGTATGGGTTAGGATTAGGGGACGGGTTAGGGTAAGGCTTCGGGAAAGGGTTAGGGTTAGGGTTAGGGTTTGGGTTAGGGGACGGGGACGGTTTAGGGGACAAGTTAGGGTACGACAACGGTTTAGGGTGAGCGTACGTGTTAGGGTACGTGTGAGTGTTAGCGTACAGGTTAGGATTACGGGACGGGTTAGGGTAAGGCTTCGGGTAAGTGTTAGGGTTAGGGTTACGGTTAGGGTTAGTGTTAGGGGACCAGGACGGTTTAGGGGACAGGTTAGGGTACGACAACAGTTTAGAGTGAGCGTACGTGTTAGTGTACGGTTTAGTGTTAGGGTACGGGTTAGGATTAGGGGACGGGTTATGGTAAGGCTTCGGGTAAGTGTTAGGGTTAGGGTTAGTGTTAGGTGACGGGGACGGTTTAGGGGACACGTTAGGGTATGACAACGGTTTAGGGTGAGTGTACGTGTTAGGGTATGGGTTAGTGTTAGCGTACAGGTTAGGATTAGGGGATGGGTTAGGGTAAGGCTTCGGGTAAGGGTTAGTGTTAGTGTTAGGGTTACGGTTATGGTTCGGGGACGGGGACTGTTTAGGGGACAGGTTAGGGTACGACCACGGTTTAGGGTGAGCGTACGTGTTAAGATACGGGTTAGTGTTAGCGTACGGGTTAGGATTTGGGGACGGGTTAGGGTAAGGCTTCGGGTAAGGGTTAGGGTTACGGTTACGGTTAGGGTTAGGGTTAGGGTTAGGGGACTGTTTAGGGGACAGGTTAGGGTTCGAGAACGGTTTAGAAAAAGAGCGTACGTGTTAGGGTACGGGTTAGTGTTAGCGCACGCGTTAGGTTTAGGGGACGGGTTAGTGTAAGGCTTCGGGTAAGGGTTAGGGTTAGCTTTAGGGTTAGGGTTAGGGGACGGGGACGTTTTAGGGGACAGTTTAGGGTACGACAACGGTTTAGGGTGAGCGTACGTGTTAGGGTACGGGTTAGTGTTAGCGTACGTGTTAGGATTAGTGGACGGGTTAGTGTAAGACTTCGCGTAAGGGTTAGGGTTAGGGTTAGAGTTAGGGGACGGGGACGGTTTAGGGAACAGTTATGGTACGACAACTGTTTAGGGTGAGCGTACGTGTTAGGGCACGGGTTAGTGTTAGCGTACGGGTTAGGTTTAGGGGATGGTTTAGGGTAAGGCGTCGGTAAGGGTTAGGGTGAGGGGTAGGGTTAGGGTTAGGGGACGGGGATGGTTTAGGGGACAAGTTAGTGTACGACTACGGTTTAGGGTGAGCATACCTTTTAGGGCATGGGTTAGTGTTAGAGTACAGGTTAGGTTTAGGGGAAGTGTTAGGTTAAGGCTTCGGGTAAGGGTTAGGGTTAGGGTTAGGGTTAGGGTTAGGGTTAGGGGACCGGGACGGTTTAGGGGAAAGGTTAGGGTACGACAACGGTTTAGAGTGAGCGTACGTGTTAGGGTACGGGTTAGTGTTAGGGTACTGGTTAGGATTAGGGGACGGGTTAGTGTAAGGCTTCGGGTAAGTGTTAGGGTTAGGGTTAGGGTTAGGGTTAGGGTACGGGGACGGTTTAGGGGACAGGCTAGGGTATGACAACGGTTTAGGGTGAGCGTACGTGTTAGGGTACGTGTTAGTGTTAGCGTACAGGTTAGGATTAGGGGACGGGTTAGGGTAAGGCTTCGGGTAAGGGTTAGTGTTAGTGTTAGGGTTACGGTTAGGGTTAGGGGACGGGGCCGGTTTAGGGGACAGGTTAGGGTACGACAACGGTTTAGGGTGAGCGTACGTGTTAGGGTACGGGTTTGTGTTAGCGTACGGGTTAGGATTAGGGGACGGCTTAGTGTAAGGTTTAGGGTTAGGGTTAGGGTTAATGTTCGGGTTAGGGGACGGGGATGGTTTAGGGGAGAGGTTAGGGTACGACAAAGGTTTAGGGTGAGCGTACGTGTTAGGGTACGGGTTAGTGCTAGCATACAGGTTAGGATTAGGGGACGGGGACGGTTTAGGGGACAGGTTAGGGTACGACCACGGTTTAGGGTGAGCATACGTGTTAGGGTACGGGTTAGTGTTAGCGTACAGGTTAGGATTAGGGGACGGTTTAGGGTAAGGTTTAGGGTTAGGGTTAGGGTTAGGGGACGGGGACGGTTTAGGTGTCAGGTTAGGGTACGACAAAGGTTTAGGGTGAGCGTACGTGTTAGGGCACGGGTTAGTGTTAGCGTACCGGTTAGGATTAGGAGACGGGTTAGGGTAAGGCTTCGGGTAAGGGTTAGTGTTAGGGTTACGGTTAGGGTTAGGGTTAGGGGACCGGGACGGTTTAGGGGACAGGTTAGGGTTCGAGAACGGTTTAGAGTGAGCGTACGTGTTAGGGTATGTGTTAGTGTTAGGGTACGGGTTAGGATTAGGGGACAGGTTAGGGTAAGGCTTTGGGTAAGTGTTAGGGTTAGGGTTAGGGGACAGGGACGGTTTAGGGGACAGGTTAGTGTACGACAACGGTTTAGAGTGAGCGTACGTGTTAGGGTACGGGTTAGTGTTAGTGTACGGTTTAGGAGTAGGGGACGGGTTAGGGTAAGGCTTCGGGTAAGTTTTAGGGTTAGGGTTAGGGGACGGGGACGGTTTAGGGGACAGGTTACGGTATGACAACGGTTTAGGGTGAGCGTACGTGTTAGGGTACGGGTTAGTGTTAGCGTACGCGTTAGGATTAAGGGACGAGTTAGTGTAAGGCTTCGGGTAAGGATTAGGGTTAGCTTTATGGTTAGGATTAGGGGACGGGGACGGTTTAGGGGACAGGTTAGTGTACGACAACGGTTTAGGGTGAGTGTACGTGTTAGGGTACGGGTTATTGTTAGCGTACGGGTTAGGATTAGGGGACAGGTTAGTGTAAGGCTTCGCGTAAGGGTTAGGGTTAGGGTTAGGGTTAGGGGACGGGGACGGTTGAGGGGACAGTTATGGTACGACAACTGTTTAGGGTTAGCGTACGTGTTAGGGCACGGGTTAGTCTTAGCGTACGGGTTAGGGTTAGGGGATGGTTTAGGGTAAGGCTTCGGGTAAGTGTTAGGGTGAGGGTTAGGGTTAGGGTTAGGGGACGGTGATTGTTTAGGGGACAGGTTAGTGTACGACAACCGTTTAGGGTTAGCGTACATGTTAGGGAATGGGTTAGTGTTATCGTACAGATTAGGTTTAGGGGAATGGTTAGGTTAAGGCTTCGGGTAAGGGTTAGGGTTAGGGTTAGGGTTAGGATTATTGGACGGGGATGGTTTAGAGGACAGGTTAGGGTACGACAACGGTTTAGGGTGAGCGTACGTGTTAGGGTACGGGTTAGTGATAGCGTACAGTTTAGGATTAGGGGACGGGTTAGGGTAAGGCTTCGGGTAAGGGTTAGGGTTAGGTTTAGGGTTAGGGTTAGGGGACGGGTACGGTTTAGGGGACAGGTTAGGGTACGACAACTGTTTAGGGTGAGTGTACGTGTTAGGGTACGGGTTACTGTTAGCGTACGGGTTAGGATTAGGGGACGGGTTAGGGTAAGGCTTCGGGTAAGGGTCAGGGTTAGGGTTAGGATTAGGGTTAGGGGATGGGGACGGTTTAGGGGAGAGTTTAGGGTACGAGAACAGTTTAGGGTGAGCGTACGTGTTAGGGCACGTGTTAGTATTAGCATACGGGTTAGGATTAGGGGACGGGTTAGTGTAAGGCTTCTGGTAAGGGATAGGGTTAGGGTTAGGGTTAGGGTTAGGGGACAGGGACGGTTTAGGGGACAGGTTAGGGTACGACAATGCTTTACGGTGAGCGTTCGTGTTAGGGTACGGTTTAGTGTTAGCGTACGGGTTAGGATTAGGGCACGGGTTAGGGTAAGGCTTCGGGTATGTGTTAGGGTTAGGGTTAGGGTTAGGGGATGGGGACTGTTTAGGGGACAGGTTAGGCTATGACAACGGTTTAGGGTGAGCGTACGTGTTAGCGTAAGGGTTAGGGTTAGCGTACGGGTTAGGATTAGGGGACGTGTTAGGGTAAGGCTTCGAGTAATGGTTAGGATTAGGGTTAGGTTTAGGGTTAAGGTTAGGGGATGGGGACCTATTAGGGGACAGGTTAGGGTACGACAACGGTTTAGGGTGAGCGTACGTGTTAGGGTACGGGTTAGTGTTAGCGTACGGTTTAGGATTAGGGGACGGGTTAGGGTAAGGCTTCTGGTAAATGTTAGGGTTAGGGTTAGGGTTAGGGGACGGGGACGGTTTAGGGGACAGGTTAGGGTACGACAATGTTTTAGCATGAGCGTACATGTTAGGGTACGGGTTAGTGATAGCGTATAGTTTAGGATTAGGGGACGGGTTACGGTAAGGCTTCGGGTAAGGGTTAGGTTTAGGGTTAGGGGATGGGGACGGTTTAGGGAACAGGTTAGGGTACGACAACGGTTAAGGGTGAGCATACGTGTTAGGGTACAGGTTAGTGTTAGCGTATGGGTTACGATTAGGGGACGGATTAGGGTAAGGCTTAGGGTAAGTGTTAGGGTTAGGGTTAGGGGACGGGGAAGGGGACGGTTTACGTGATAGGTTAGTGTACGACAACGGTTTAGGGTGAGCGTATGTGTTAGGGTAAGGGTTAGTGTTAGCGTACTGGTTAGGATTAGGGGACGGGTTTGGGTAAGGCTTCGGGTAAGGGTTAGGGTTAGGTTTAGGGTTAGGGTAAGGGTTAGGGGATGGGGACGGTTTAGGGGACAGGTTAGGGTATGACAACGGTTTAGGGTGAGCGTTCATGTTAGGGTACGGGTTAGTGTTAGTGTACGAGTTAGGATTAGGGGACGGGTTAGTGTAAGGCTTCGGGTAAGGTTTAGGGTTAGTGTTAGGGTTAGGGTTAGGGGACGTGGACAGTTTAGGGGACAGGTTAGGGTACGACAACGGTTTAGGGTGAGCGTACGAGTTAGGGTACGGGTCCGTGTTAGCGTACATTTTAGGATTAGGGGACGGGTTAGGGTAAGGCTTCGGGTAAATGTTAGGGTTAGGGTTAGGTTTAGGGTTAGGGGACGTGGACGGTTTAGGTTTAGGGTTAAGGTTAGGGTTAGGATTTGTTGGGAGCCAAGAAGTTTTCGCCATTAGAAGATGGCCGACATCCTGCTTCTCTTCCTGCTTAATGAGATAAAAGCCCGCGCCTAAAAACAAAAGCCCGCGCCTAAAACGAAAGCCCGCGCACGCAGCACCAATGATAATTTGCCAAATACTTCCCTTATTCTGGATCCCGCCCCCCTTTCTCTGTACTGTATAAATACAGCTACTGCAGCAATAAAAGTTTGAGGCTTGATCAGGATTTTGTCTTGCCTCCATTCTTTCGCGTCTCCTGCCCCTTCTTCTCTTTTCAACCCCTACAGGTTCCTCCTCGGACTCACAAGGATTTGTCCTGCTGGTCGGGACTCCCGGGGACACCCGGGGCCGAGCACAATTGGCGCCCAACGTGGGGCTCGAGGAACGGATCCTAACGGAGGTAGCACGCTTACGAAGGCCTGGCCAGGCACCCACTGAGCCGCCGCGAGAGTGAACTCGAAAGTGCGGCTCGATTAGGTCCCCGGAGGACTAGCCGCCCTTCGGCAGTTGTGACCGGTAGAGAGTAAGGTAAGTGGAGCTTAAAAATGGGACAGGAATTGAGTTCCCACGAACTCTTTCTTCAGGGGATCGAGGATTCCCTCAAGATGCGAAAGATTAAGGCTAGAAAAAAGATTTGCGTGATTTTTTTATATTTTTGTCTGATGTTTGCCCATGGTTCCCACAAGAAGGGACGATAGATAAAAAATGTTGGAATCGTGTAGGAGATTGTTTAAATGATTATTATAAGGCTTTTGGGCCTTCTAAAGTACCTGTGACTGCATTTTCATATTGGAATTTAATTAGAGAGATTCTTATGGGTCATTTTTTTTGACCCCGATATCCAAAAGGTTGTTGAGACCGGAGAAACAATTCTTAAAGCAGCCCCTATGATTCCAATGAGGCTCAGGCTGCTTTTCCCCCTGGTCTGTTGGCTCAAATACAAAATGCTGGCCTTAAGGCCTGGCGCCGCCTTCTGCCTAAGGGTTCGGCCACAACTTCTTTGGCGAAAATTCGCCAGGGACCAGAAGAGCCTTATTGTGAGTTTATTAGCCGCCTCACGGACGCCACCGAACGTCTGGTGGGCGATAGTGAAACTGATAACGCCTTTGTTAAACATTTAGCTTATGAAAATGCTAATCCAGCCTGCCAGGCTGCCCTTCGGGCTCATCGTGGTGGTAGCCTTGCTGATTATATTAAATTGTGTTCCGGAATTGGTCCCTCCCATTCTGTTGGTCTTGCAATAGGAGCCGCCCTAAAAGATTTTATTAAAGACACATCCGCCCTAGACAAACAACAAAAAACTTGCTATAATTGCAAACAACCTGGACACTTTGCCCGGGATTGTCCACTGTATAGACAAGGACAGTCATCAAAGGCTAACCCACAACAACCCCAACATCAATCCGGAGCTCCTCCCACCACCGTTTGTCCTCGCTGTAAAAGAGGCAAACATTGGTCTTCGGAATGTTATTCAAAAACGGACATAAATGGCCAACTACTCCCCAAAAAACAGGGAAACTTTTCATGGGGCCAGCCCCTGGCCCCTTCCTTGGAACCGAACCAAGGGGCGATTCGGTTTGTTCCTCAAAAATCTGGACAAGTTCCCCTCACCCAGACGTTGGCTCCCTCTGCCGAGCCACCCCCGGAAGCGCAGGATTGGACCTCTGTGCCTCCACCGACTCAATATCAGTCCCAGAACAAGGAGTGCAACCGATTCCCACAGAAGTTTATGGCCCCCTGCCCCCAAATACTTATGGCTTAATTTTAGGAAGAGGTAGCTCTGCTTTGGCTGGCCTCCAAATTATACCTGGTGTTATCGACAATGATTATTCGGGTCAAATTACCCTTTTGGCATCTGCTTTACAAGGCCCTATATCGATCCCTAGAGGTCAAAGGATAGCACAGTTAGTATTGTTACCCCTAAATTCTTTGAATAAGAGCCACACTAGTTACCCTAGAGCAGATGCTGCTTTTGGTTCCTCAGATGTCTATTGGGTCCAACAAATTACTCCTGAAAGGCCGCTCTTAACCCTGTGGTTAGATGGAAAGAAATTTGAAGGTTTAGTCGATACAGGAGCCAATGCAACAGTTATTTCGGAGAAATATTGGCCCTCCTCTTGGCCTTGTACAGTATCTATAACTCATTTACAAGGCATAGGACATTCTACCAATCCTAAACGGAGTTCCAAGGTTCTTACATGGACAGATGCTGAAGGTAATACTGGACAGGTGCAACCTTACATTTTGCCACACATCCCATTAAACCTTTGGGGACGTGACATCTTGTCACAATTAAAGTTAATCATGGCCAGCCCCAACGAGGTGGTGACCCAACAAATGCTGAATCAAGGGTTTCTACCAGGCTTAGGTTTAGGAAAAAATAATCAAGGAATCAGACAACCTATTTCCCTGACATCTAATATAAGTCGCCAGGGCCTAGGTAGTTCGCCTTTTTCTTAGCGGCCGTTGACCTTCCTGTGCCCCATGCGGACAAAATACGATGGAAAACTGATGACCCCGTTTGGGTGGACCAATGGCCTTTAACAGAAGAAAAACTCACAGCTGCCACAAAGTTAGTACAGGAACAATTGGCCGCTGGACATTTGGAAGCCACCACTTCTCCATGGAATACCCCTATATTCGTGATAAAAAAGAGGACTGGCTCATGGCGACTCCTCCAAGACCTTAGGGAAATTAATAAAACGATGTTTACTATGGGAGCTTTACAGCCTGGCTTGCCCTCTCCTATTGCCATTCCAGCTGGTTATTTTAAAATTATTATTGATCTTAAAGATTGCTTTTTTACTATCCCTCTTCATCCTCAAGATAGAGAACGTTTTGCGTTCAGTCTCCCAGTAATTAATTTTAAAGGCCCAATGCCACGTTTTCAATGGAAGGTCCTCCCACAGGGTATGGCAAATAGCCCCACCTTATGTCAGAAATTTGTTGCACAAGCTATAGATCCTCTTAGGGCTCGTTGGCCTGATATTTATATCATTCATTACATGGATGATATTCTTTTGGCTGGAAGATTAACTGACGAGCTCCTTAATTGTTATCAAGATTTAAAGGATAATCTTGCTTCCTTTGGCCTTCAAATTGCTTCAAATAAGGTACAATTAAAAGATCCATACTATTATCTTGGTTTTGAATTAAATGGGAATATAATTACCACTCAAAAGATACACATACAGGTATCACATTTACAAACCCTTAATGATTTTCAAAAATTTTTGGGAGATATTAATTGGCTACGACCATATCTTAAACTTACTACGGGAGAGTTAAAACCTTTATTTGAAATTTTACAAGGGCCATCAGATCCCTTGTCACCCCGTAGGCTGACTAAAGAGGCTAAAAATTCTCTTCAATTAGTAGAAAAGGCCATTAGATGTCAGCAGATTACCTTTTTAGATTATGGTCGTCCCTTTAGTCTTATTGTCTGTGCCACTGCACATACACCCACTGGAGTTCTATGGCAAGATCATCCCCTTTTGTGGATACATTTGTCCGTTTCTCCTAACAAAGTGCTTAAGACCTACCCTTCCTTAGTAGCAAAGGTTCTTACTTTAGGCAGGGAAAAAAGCCGTCAATTTTTTGGCAGAGATCCTGATCATTTGATTCTCCCCTATACCAAAGAAGAACTTAATTGGTTACTGCAAACTGATGATAAATGGCTTGTTTCCTTATCCTCTTTTCAGGGTAATATTGATAATCATTATCCTCCTGATAAGCTCCTTCAGTTTGCTAGAAAACATCTCTTTATATTTCCCAAAATTACTTCTGCTGTTCCTTTGGTAGATGCTGCCTTAGTATTTACTGATGGATCATCATCCGGTGTTGCTGTATATGTTATAAACAATCAGTCCTATAGGGTATAATCCCCCTTTTTGTCAGCACAGCTTGTTGAGCTTTTTGCCATTCTTCAGGTTTTTGAAATGTTACAAGAAACCCCCTTTAATTTATATACGGATAGCTCATATATAGCCTTGTCTGTCCCCCTTTTAGAAACTGTTCCATATATTAAACCCTCTTCCAATGCTGTTCCCCTTTTTCAACAGCTTCAGAGTCTTATACTCCGGAGACAAGTGCCTTTTTTTATTGATCATCTTAGGGCTCATACAGATCTCCCTGGACCCCTTTCTCAGGGCAATGATTTAGCTGATAAAAATGCCCGCCTAATGTGCACCATAACCTCTGATCCTATTTCTCAGGCTACTCAATTTCATCAGCTACATCATGTTAATGCACATACTCTTCGCTTGTTGTTCAAGCTCACTCAAGAGCAGGCAAGACAAATTGTAAAAAATTGTCCAGGGTGCATTACACTTTTACCTCTTCCACATCTTGGAGTAAACCCAAGAGGTTTATTACCTAATGAAATTTGGCAAATGGATGTCACCCATCTTGCTGAATTTGGAAAATTAAAATTTATTCATGTGTCCATTGACACTTTTAGCGGCTTTATATATGCCTCCCTCCAGGGAGGAGAAGCCACAAGAAACATTATTTCACATGTGCTCCAATGTTTTACAGTTTTAGGCAAGCCTCAAATAATTAAAACAGATAATGGGCCTGGGTATACTTCCCAGGCTTTCCAAGATTTTTGCACCCGGTTTCAAATAAAACATCTTACGGGAATTCCCTATAACCCCCAGGGTCAAGGCATAGTAGAAAGAGCCCATCAAACTCTTAAAAATACCATTTCCAAACTTAAAAATAATGATTTAACTGCTACAAAAAATTCCCCAAAAACTATTCTTAGTCATGCCCTATTTGTTATTAATTTTTTACAATTAGATATTAATGGTAGATCTGCCGCCGATCGTCTTTGGCATCAAGAAACTAAAAATCAATATGCACAAGTTATGTGGAAAGACCCTTTGACCTTTAAGTGGCATGGGCCCGATCCACTCCTCATCTGGGGGAGGGGGTCTGCATGTGTATACAATACCAAGGAAGGTGGAGCACGTTGGCTGCCCGAGCATCTTATTAAACCTATAAATTCTATGAAATAATGAAAATTATCCAGGGCCCTGTTCCCTGAGATTGTATTTCTTTTCCTTTTCAGAAAAAGATGGAGATCCTCTTGGCATTGAAAAGACGACAAAGACAACAAGGACTATCCGTTGTGACCCTGATCCTGTCATCTTTGCTGGTTGTCAGCCAGGCTGAACCCCCTCCACACTTGCCTCAGAATTTAACCTGAAGCAGAACCAAAAGATGATTCTGGCTGCCCCTCCACTGGAGCGGCATGAGACAGAGACATGCCTACCCCCCTCTTTGATGGGAGGGTATGGGTACCGAGTTGAGTGTGACAGCAAAGCATGCACAAGGGAAAACCTTTATACATAAGGTAATCTCTGTTATTCCCTGTGAGTATACCTGAATTATGAAAGAGGTTGGTATCTAAACATTGTTTTTGGCTTCAGTATCTAAGATTATTCTCGGCTCTGCCTCTCCTCCCCAAAAGATACCAAGAGCCAGCAATGGTGGACACACATACATTGTCCACGGGAGGATTTAGGTCACTACTCCCTCACTCGGTTAATGCCCACCTCCTTAAAAGAAATAAAAAGGGAGGAAGGATTAGCGGACAAGGATGGTTTAGGGGACAGGTTAGGGTACGACAACGGTTTAGGGTTAGCATACGTGTTAGGGTACGGGTTAGTGTGAGCGTACGGCTTAGGATTAGGGGAATTGTTAGGGTAAGGCTTTGGGTAAGGGTTACGGTTAGGGTTAGAGTTAGGGTTAGGGTTAGGGGACGGTTTAGGGGACAGGTCAGGGTACGACAAGGTTTAAGTGGGAGCGTACGTGTTAGGGTACGGGTTAGTGTTAGCGTACGGGTTAGGATTAGGGGACGGGTAAGGGTAAGGCTTCGGGTAAGGGTTAGGGTTAGGGTTAGCGTTAGGGTTAGGGAACGGGGACGGTTTAGAGGACAGGTTAGGGTACGACAACGGTTTAGGGTGAGCGGACGTGTTAGGGTACGGTTTAGTGTTAGTGTACGGGTGAGGATTATGGGACGGGTTAGGGTAAGGCTTCGGATAAGGGTTAGGGTTAGGGTTAGGGTTAGTGTTAGGGTTAAGGGACGGGGACGGTTTAGGAGACAGGTTAGTGTACGACAATGGTTTATGTTGAGTGTACGTGTTAGGGTACGGGTTAGTGTTAGCGTACGTGTTAGGCTTAGGGGACTGGTTAGGGTAAGGCTTCGGGTAAGGGTTAGGGGTAGGGTTAGGGTTGGGGTTAGGGGACAGGTTAGGGTACGAGAACGGTTTAGTGTGAGCGTACGTGTTAGGGTATGGGTTAGTGTTAGCGTACGGTTTAGGATTAGGGGACGGGTTAGTGTAAGGCTTCGGGTAAGTGTTAGCGTTAGGGTTAGGGTTTGGGTTAGGGTTAGGGTTAGGGAACGGGGACGGTTTAGGGGACAGGTTAGGGTATGACAACGGTTTAGGGTGAGCGTACGTGTTAGGGTACGGCTTAGTGTTAGCGTACGCATTAGGATTATGGGACGGGTTAGTGTAAGGCTTCTGGTAAGGGTTAGGGTTAGGTTTAGGGTTAGGATTCGGGGACAGAGACGGTTTAGGGGACAGGTTAGGGTACGACAACGTTTTAGGGTGAGCGCACGTGTTAGGGTACGGGTTAGTGTTAGCTTACGGGTTAGGATTAGGGGAGGGGTTAGTGTAAGGCTTCGGGTAAGGTTTAGGGTTAGGGTTAGGGTTAGGTTTAGGGGACGGGGACAATTTAGGGGACAGGTTAGGGTACGACAACGGTTTAGGGTGAGCGTACGTGTTAGGGTACGGGTTAGTGTTAGCATACGAGTTAGGATTAGGGGATGGGTAATGGTAAGGCTTCAGGTAAGGGTTAGGTTTAGGGTTAGGGTTAGGCTTAGGGGACGGGGACGAGTTAGGGGACAGGTTAGGGTACGACAACGGTTTAGGGTGAGTGTCCGTGTTAGGGTACGGGTTAGTGTTAGTGTACGTGTTAGGATTAGGGGACGGGTTAGAGTAAGGCTTCGGGTAAGGGTTAGGGGTAGGTTTAGGCTTAGGTTTAGGGTTAGCATTAGGGAACGGGGACGGTTTAGGGAACAGGTTAGGGTACGACAACGGTTTAGGGTGAGCGTACGTGTTAGGGTACGGTTTAGTGTTAGCGTACGAGTTAGGATTAGGGGACGGGTTAGGGTAAGTGTTAGGGTTAAGTTTAGGGTTAGGGTTAGGGGACGGGGATGGTTTAGGGGACAGGTTAGGGTACGACAACGTTTTAGGGTGAGTGTACGTGTTAGGGTACGGGTTAGTTTTAGCGTACTGTTTAGGAATAGGGGACGGGTTAGGGTAAGGGTTAGGGTTCGGGGTAGGGTTCGGGTTAGGGGACGGGGACGGTTTAGTGGACAGGTTACGGTACGACAACGGTTTAGGGTGAGCGTACGTGTTAGGGTACGGGTTACTGTTAGCGTACGGGTTACGATTAGGGGACGGGTTATGGTAAGGCTTCGGGTAACGGTTAGGGTTAGGTTTAGGTTTAGGGTTAGGGGACGGGAAAGATTTAGAGGACAGGTTAGGGTACGACAACGGTTTAGGGTGAGTGTACGTGTTAGGGTACGGGTTAGTGTTAGTGTACGCGTTAGGATTAGGGGAGGGGTTAGGGTAAGGCTTCGGGTAAGGGTTAGTGGTAGGTTTAGGGTTAGGTTTAGGGTTAGCGTTAGGGGACGGGGACGGTTTCGGGGACAGGTTAAGGTACGACAACGGTTTAGGGTGAGCGTATATGTTAGGGTACGGCTTAGTGTTAGCATACGGTTTAGGATTAGGGGACGGATTAGGGTAAGGCTTCGGGTAAAGGTTAGGGTTAGGGTTAGTGTTAGGGGACGTGGACGGTTTAGGGGACAAGTTAGGGTACGACAACGGTTTAGGGTGAGCGTACATATTAGGGCACGGGTTAGTGTTAGCGTTTGGGTTAGGATTAGGGGACGTGTTAGGGTAAAGCTTCGGGTAAGTGTTAGGGTTAGGGTTAGGGTTAGGGTTAGGGTACCGGGATGGTTTAGGGGACAGGTAAGTGTACGACAACGGTTTAGTGTGAGCGTACGTGTTAGGCTATTGGTTAGTATTAGCGTACGGCTTAGGTTTAGGGGATGGGTTAGGGTAAGGCTTCGGGTAAGGGTTAGGGTTAGGGTTAGGGTTAGGGGACGGGGACGGTTTAGGGGACAGGTTTCGGTACGACAATGGTTTAGAGTGAGCGTACGTGTCAGGGTAAGGGTTAGAGTTAGCGTACGGGTTAGGATTAGGGGACGGGTTAGTGTAAGGCTTCGGGTAAGGGTAAGGGTTAGGTTTAGGGTTAGGGTTAGGAACGGGGACGGTTTAGGGGACAGGTTACTGTACGACAACGGTTTAGGGTGAGCGTACGTGTTAGGGTACGGGTTAGTGTTAGCGTACGGGTTAGGATTAGGGGACGGGTTAGAGTAAGGCTTCGGGTAAGGGTTAGGGTTAGGATTAGGGTTAGGGTTAGGGTACGGGGACGGTTTATGGGACAGGTTAGGGTATGACAACGATTTAGGGTGAGCGTACGTGTTAGGGTATGGGTTAGTGTTAGCATACCGGTTAGGATTAGGGGACGGGTTAGAGTAAGGTTTAGGGTTAGAGTTAGGGGTAGGGTTAGGGGACAGGGACGGTTTAGGGGACAGGTTAGTGTACGGCAACGGTTTAAGGTGAGTGTACGTGTTAGGGCACGGGTTAGTGTTAGCGTACGGGTTAGGATTAGGGGACGAATTAGGGTAAGGCTTCGGGTAAGTTTTAGGGTTATGGTTAGGGATAGGGTTAGTGGACGGGGACGGTTTAGGGGACAGGTTAGTTTACCACAACGGTTTAGGGTGAGCATACGTATTAGGGTACGTGTTAGTGTTAGCGTACGGGTTAGGATTATGGGACGGGTTCGGGTAAGGCTTCTGGTAAGGGTTAGGGTTATGGTTAGTGTTAGGGTTAGGGTTAGGGGACGGAGACCGTTTAGGGGACAGCTTAGTGTACGACAACGGTTTAGGGTGAGCGTACGTATTAGGGTACGGGTTAGTGTTAGCATACGGGTTAGGAATAGGGGACGTGTTAGGGTAAGGATTCGGGTAAGGGTTAGGGTAAGGGTTAGTGTTATGTTTAGGGTTAGGGGACGTGGACAGTTTAGGGGACATGTTAGGGTACGACAACGGTTTAGGATGAGTGTACGTGTTAGGGTACGGGTTAGTGTTAGCGTACGGGTTAGGACTAGGTGACGGATTAGGGTAAGGATTCCGGTAACTGTTAGGGTTAGGGTTAGGGGACAGGGAAGTTTTAGGGGACAGGTTAGGGTTCAACAAAGATTTAGGGTTAGCGTACGTGTTAGGGTATGGGTTAGTGTTAGCGTACAGTTTAGGATTAGGGGACGGGTTAGGGTAAGGCTTCGGGAAAGGTTTAGGGTTAGGGTTAGGGTTAGGTTTAGGGTTAGGGTTAGTGGACGGGGACGGTTTAGGGGACAGGTTAGTGTATGACAACGGTATAGGGTGAGCGTACGTGTTAGGGTACGGTTTAGTCTAAGCGTACGGGTTTGGATTAGGGGACGGGTTAGAGTAAGGCTTCGCGTAAGAGTTAAGGTTAGGGTTAGGGTTAGGGGATGGGGACGGTTTAGGGGACAGGTTACGGTATGACAACGGTTTAGAGAGAGCATACGTGTTAGGGTACGGGTTAGTGTTAGCGTACGGATTAGCATTAGGGGACGGGTTAGAGTAAGGCTTCGGGAAAATGTTAGCGTTAGGGTTAGGGTTAGGATTAGGGGACGGGGACGGTTTAGTGGACAGGTTAGGGTACGACAAGGGTTTAGGGTGAGCGTACGTGTTAGGGTACGTGTGAGTGTTAGCGTAGAGCTTAGGATTACGGGACGGGTTAGGGTAAGGCTTCGGGTAAGGGTTAGGGTTAGGGTTACGGTTAGGGTTAGTGTTAGGGGACCGGGACGGTTTACTGGACAGGTTAGTGTGCGACAACAGTTTAGAGTGAGCGTACGTGTTAGGGTACGGTTTAGTGTTAGGGTACCGGTTAGGATTAGGGGACGGGTTATGGTAAGGCTTCGGGTAAGTGTTAGGGTTAGGGTTAGGGTTAGGGGACGGTGACGGTTTAGGGGACACGTTAGGTTATGACAACGGTTTAGGGTGAGCGTACGTGTTAGGGTACGGGTTAGTGTTAGCGTACAGGTTAGGATTAGGGGACGGGTTAGGGTAAGGCTTCGGGTAAGGGTTAGTGTTAGGGTTAGGGTTACGGTTATGGTTAGGGGACGGGGACTGTTTAGGGGACAGGTTAGGGTATGACCACGGTTTAGGGTGAGCGTACGTGTTAGGGTACGGGTTAGTGTTAGCGTACGGGTTAGGATTATGGGACGGGTTAGGGTAAGGTTTAGGGTTAGGCTTAGTGTTAGGGTTAGGGTTAGGACACAGGGACGGTTTAGGGGGGAGGTTAGGATACGACAACGGTTTCGGGTGAGCGTACGTGTTAGGGTACGGGTTAGTGTTAGCATACGGGTTAGGATTAGGGGTCAGGTTAGGGCAAGGCTTCGGGAAAGGGTTAGTGTTAGGGTTATGGTTAGGGTTAGGGTTAGGGGACCGGGGTGGTTTAGGGGACAGGTTAGGGTTCGAGAACGGTTTAGAATGAGCGTACGTGTTAGGGTACGGGTTAGTGTTAGGGTACGGGTTAGGATTAGGGGACGGGTTAGGGTAAGGCTTCGGGTAAGTGTTAGGGTTAGGGTTAGGATTAGGGTTAGGGTTAGGGGACAGGGACGGTTTAGGGGACAGGTTAGGGTATGACAACGGTTTAGGGTGAGCGTACGTGTTAGGGTACGGGTTAGTGTTAGCGCACGCGTTAGGTTTAGGGGACGGGTTAGTGTAAGGCTTCGGGTAAGGGTTAGGGTTAGCTTTAGGGTTAGGGTTAGGGGACGGGGAAGTTTTAGGGGACAGGTTAGGGTACGACAACGGTTTAGGGTGAGCGTACGTGTTAGGGTACGGGTTAGTGTTAGCGTACGTGTTAGGATTAGGGACGGGTTAGTGTAAGGCTTCACGTAAGTGTTAGGGTTAGGGTTAGGGTTAGGGGACGGGGACGGTTTAGGGGACAGTTATGGTACGACAACTGTTTAGGGTGAGCGTACGTGTTAGGGCATAGGTTAGTGTTAGCGTAGGGTAAGGGTTAGGGGATGGTTTAGGGTAAGGCTTCGGGTAAGGTTTAGGGTGACGAGTAGGGTTAGGGTTAGGGGAACTGGACGGTTTAGGGGACAGGTTAGGGTACGACAACGGTTTAGAGTGAGCGTACGTGTTAGGGTACGGGTTAGTGTTAGGGTACGGGTTAGGATTAGGGGATGGGTTAGGGTAAGGCTTCGGGTAAATGTTATGGTTAGGGTTAGGGTTAGGGTTAGGGTTAGGGTACGGGGACGGTTTAGGGGACAGGTTAGGGTATGACAAAGGTTTAGGGTGAGCGTACGTGTTAGGGTACGGGTTAGTGTTAGCGTACAGGTTAGGATTAGGGGACGGGTTAGGGTAAGGCTTCGGGTAAGGGTTAGTGTTTGTGTTAGGGTTATGGTTAGGGTTAGTGGCCGGGGACGGTTTAGGGGACAGGTTAGGGTACGACAACGGTTTAGGGTGAGCGTACGTGTTAGGGTACGGGTTTGTGTTAGCGTACGGGTTAGAATTAGGGGACGGGTTAGTGTAAGGTTTAGGGTTAGGGTTAGGGTTAGTGTTAGGGTTAGGGGACGGGGATGGTTTAGGGGAGAGGTTAGGGTACCACAAAGGTTTAGGGTGAGCGTATGTGTTAGGGTAGGGGTTAGTTTTAGCGTACAGGTTAGGATTAGGGGACGGGTTAGGGTAAGGCTTCGGGTAAGGGTTAGTGTTAGTTTTAAGGTTACGGTTAGGGTTAGGGGACGGGGACGGTTTAGGGGACAGGTTAGGGTACGACAACGGTTTAGGGTGAGCGTACGTGTTAGGGTACGGGTTAGTGTTAGCGTACGTGTTAGGATTAGGGGACGGGTTAGTGTAAGGTTTAGGGTTAGGGTTAGGGTTAAGGTTAGGGGACGAGGACGGTTTAGGGGTCAGGTTAGAGTACGACAACGGTTTAGGGTGAGCGTACATGTTAGGGCACGGGTTAGTGTTAGCGTACCGGTTAGGATTAGGAGACGGGTTAGGGTAAGGCTTCGGGTATGGGTTAGGGTTAGGGTTACGGTTAGGGTTAGGGTTAGGGGACCGGGATGGTTTAGGGGACAGGTTAGGGTTCGAGAATGGTTTAGAGTGAGCGTACGTGTTAGGGTACGTGTTAGTGTTAGGGTACGGGTTAGGATTAGGGGACGGGTTAGTGTAAGGCTTTGGGTAAGTGTTAGCGTTAGTGTTAGGGTTAGGGTTAGGGGACGGGGACGGGGACGGTTTAGGGGACAGGTTAGGGTATGACAATGGTTTAGGGTGAACGTACTTGTTAGGGTACGGGTTAGTGTTAGTGTACGCGTTAGGATTAGGGGACGGGTTAGGGTAAGGCTTCGGGTAAGGGTTAGTGGTAGGTTAGGGTTAGCTTTATAGTTAGAGTTAGGGGACAGGGACGGTTTAGGGGACAGGTTAGGGTACCACAACGGTTTATGGTGAGCGTACATGTTAGGGTACGGGTTAGTATTAGCATACGGGTTAGGATTAGATGACGGGTTAGGGTAAGTGTTTGGGTTAGGTTTAGTGTTAGGGTTAGGCGACGGGGATGGTTTAGGGGACAGGTTAGGGTACGACAATGGTTTAGGGTGAGCGTACGTTTTAGGGCACGGGTTAGTGTTAGCGTACGGTTTAGGATTAGGGGACGGGTTAGGGTAAGGCTCCCGGTAAGGATTAGTGTTAGGGTTAGGGTTAGGGTTAGGGTTAGGGGACGGGGACGGTTTAGGGGAGACGTTAGGGTACGAAAACGGTTTAGGGTTAGCGTACGTGTTAGGGTACGGGTTAGTGTTAGCGTATGGGTTAGGATTAGGGGTCGGGTTACGGTAAGGCTTCGGGAACGGGTTAGGGTTAGGGTTAGGGTTAGGGTTAGGGGACGGGGACGGTTTAGGGGTCAGGTTAGGGGACGACAACGGTTTAGGGTGAGCGTACGTGTTAGGGCACGGGTTAGTGTTAGAGTACCGGTTAGGATTAGGAGACGGGTTAGCGTAAGGCTTCAGGTAAGGGTTAGGGTTAGGGTTACAGTTAGGGTTAGGGTTAGGGGACCGGGACGGTTTAGGGGACAGGTTAGGGTACGAAAACGGTTTAGAGTGAGAGTACGTGTTAGGGTATGTGTTAGTTTTAGGATACGGGTTAGGATAAGGGGACGGGTTAGGGTAAGGCTTCGGGTAAGTGTTAGGGTTAGGGTTAGGGTTAGGGTTTTGGTTAGGGTTAGGGGACAGGGACGGTTTAGGGGACAGGTTAGAGTATGACAACGGTTTAGGGTGAGCGTACGTGTTAGGGTACGGATTAGTGTTAGCGTACGCGTTAGGATTGGGGGACGGGTTAGTGTAAGGCTTCGGGAAAGGGTTAGGGTTAGGTTTAGGGTTAGGGTTAGGGGACGGGGATGGTTTAGGGGACAGGTTAGGGTACGACAACGGTTTAGGGTGAGCGTATGTTTTAGGGCACGGGTTAGTGTTAGCGTACGGGTTAGGATTAGGGGACGGGTTAGGGTAAGGCTTCGGGTAAGTGTTAGGGTTAGGGTTAGGGTTAAGGTTAGGGTTAGGGGAAGGGGACGGTTTAGGGGACAGGTTAGTGTAGGACAACGGTTTAGGGTGAGCGTACGTGTTAGGGTACGTGTTAGTGTTAGCGTACAGGTTAGGATTAGGGGATGGGTTAGGTTAAGGATTCTGGTAAGTGTTAGTGTTAGTGTTAGGGTTACGGTTAGGGTTAGGGGACCGGGACGGTTTAGGGGACAGGTTAGGATACGACAACGGTTTAGAGTGAGCGTACATGTTAGGGTACGGGTTAGTATTAGGGTACGGGTTAGGATTAGGTTACGGGTTAGTGTAAGGCTTCGGGTAAGAGTTAGGGTTACGGTTAGGTTTAGGGTTAGGGGACGGGGACGGTTTAGGGGACAGGTTAGGGTACGACAACTGTTTAGTGTGAGCGTACGTGTTAGAGTACGTGTGAGTGTTAGCGTACAGTTTAGGATTACGGGACGGGTTAGGGTAAGGCTTCGGGTAAGGGTTAGGGTTAGGTTTTGGGTTAGGGTTTGGGGACGGGGATCGTTTAGGGGACAGGTAGGTTAGGGTACAACAACTGTTTAGGGTGAGCGTACGTCTTAGGGCACGGGTTAGTGTTTGCGTACGGGTTAGGATTAGGGGACTGGTTAGGGTAAGGCTTTGGGTAAGGGTTAGGATTAGGGTTAGGGATAGGGTTAGGGGACGGGGACGGTTTAGGGGACAGGTTAGGGTAGGACAACGGTTTAGGATGAGCGTACGTGTTAGGGCACGGGTTAGTGTTAGGGTACGGGTTAGGATTAGGGGACGGGTTACGGTAAGGCTTCGGGTAAGTGTTAGGGTTAGGGTTAGTGTTAGGAGACGGAGACGGTTTAGAGGACAGGTTAGGGTATGACAACGGTTTAGGGGGAGCGTACATGTTAGGGTATGGGTTAGTGTTAGTGTACAGGTTAGGATTAGGGGACGGGTTAGGGTAAGGCTTTGGGTAAGGGTTAGGATTAGGGTTAGGGATAGGGTTAGGGGACGGGGACGGTTTAGGGGACAGGTTAGGGTACGACAACGGTTTAGCATGAGCGTACGTGTTAGGGTACGGGTTAGTGTTAGCGTACGTGTTAGGATTAGGGGACGGATTAGTTTAAGGCTTCACGTAAGTGTTAGGGTTAGGGTTAGGGTTAGGGGACGGGGACGGTTTAGGGGACAGTTATGGTACGACAACTGTTTAGGGTGAGCGTACGTGTTAGGGCATAGGTTAGTGTTAGCGTAGGGTAAGGTTTAGGGGATGGTTTAGAGTAAGGCTTCGGGTAAGGTTTAGGGTGACGAGTAGGGTTAGGGTTAGGGGAACTGGACGGTTTAGGGGACATGTTAGGGTACGACAACGGTTTAGAGTGAGCATACGTGTTAGGGTACGGGTTAGTGTTAGGGTACGGGTTAGGATTAGGGGATGGGTTAGGGTAAGGCTTCGGGTAAATGTTATGGTTAGGGTTAGGGTTAGGGTTAGGGTTAGGGTACGGGGACGGTTTAGGGGACAGGTTAGGGTATGACAACGGTTTAGGGTGAGCGTACGTGTTAGGGTACGGGTTAGTGTTAGCGTACAGGTTAGGATTAGGGGACGGGTTAGGGTAAGGCTTCGGGTAAGGGTTAGTGTTTGTGTTAGGGTTATGGTTAGGGTTAGTGGCCGGGGACGGTTTAGGGGACAGGTTAGGGTACGACAACGGTTTAGGGTGAGCGTACGTGTTAGGGTACGGGTTTGTGTTAGCGTACGGGTTAGGATTAGGGGACGGGTTAGTGTAAGGTTTAGGGTTAGGGTTAGGGTTAGTGTTAGGGTTAGGGGACGGGGATGGTTTAGGGGAGAGGTTAGGGTACCACAAAGGTTTAGGGTGAGCGTACGTGTTAGGGTACGGGTTAGTTTTAGCGTACAGGTTAGGATTAGGGGACGGGTTAGGGTAAGGCTTCGGGTAAGGGTTAGTGTTAGTTTTAGGGTTACGGTTAGGGTTAGGGGACGGGGACAGTTTAGGGGACAGGTTAGGGTACGACAACGGTTTAGGGTGAGCGTACGTGTTAGGGTACGGGTTAGTGTTAGCGTACGTGTTAGGATTAGGGGACGGGTTAGTGTAAGGTTTAGGGTTAGGGTTAGGGTTAAGGTTAGGGGACCGGGACGGTTTAGGGGTCAGGTTAGGGTACGACAACGGTTTAGGGTGAGCGTACATGTTAGGGCACGGGTTAGTGTTAGCGTACCGGTTAGGATTAGGAGACGGGTTAGGGTAAGGCTTCGGGTAAGGGTTAGGGTTAGGGTTACGGTTAGGGTTAGGGTTAGGGGACAGGGATGGTTTAGGGGACAGGTTAGGGTTCGAGAATGGTTTAGAGTGAGCGTACGTGTTAGGGTACGTGTTAGTGTTAGGGTACGGGTTAGGATTAGGGGACGGGTTAGTGTAAGGCTTTGGGTAAGTGTTAGCGTTAGTGTTAGGGTTAGGGTTAGGGGACGGGGACGGGGACGGTTTAGGGGACAGGTTAGGGTATGACAACGGTTTAGGGTGAACGTACTTGTTAGGGTACGGGTTAGTGTTAGTGTACGCGTTAGGATTAGGGGACGGGTTAGGGTAAGGCTTCGGGTAAGGGTTAGTGGTAGGTTAGGGTTAGCTTTATAGTTAGAGTTAGGGGACAGGGACGGTTTAGGGGACAGGTTAGGGTACGACAACGGTTTATGGTGAGCGTACATGTTAGGGTACGGGTTAGTATTAGCATACGGGTTAGGATTAGATGACGGGTTAGGGTAAGTGTTTGGGTTAGGTTTAGTGTTAGGGTTAGGCGACGGGGATGGTTTAGGGGACAGGATAGGGTACGACAATGGTTTAGGGTGAGCGTACGTTTTAGGGCACGGGTTAGTGTTAGCGTACGGTTTAGGATTAGGGGACGGGTTAGGGTAAGGCTCCCGGTAAGGATTAGTGTTAGGGTTAGGGTTAGGGTTAGGGTTAGGGACGGGGACGGTTTAGGGGAGACGTTAGGGTACGAAAACGGTTTAGGGTTAGCGTACGTGTTAGGGTACGGGTTAGTGTTAGCGTACGGGTTAGGATTAGGGGTCGGGTTACGGTAAGGCTTCGGGAACGGGTTAGGGTTAGGGTTAGGGTTAGGGGACGGGGACGGTTTAGGGGTCAGGTTAGGGGACGACAACGGTTTAGGGTGAGCGTACGTGTTATGGCACGGGTTAGTGTTAGAGTACCGGTTAGGATTAGGAGACGGGTTAGCGTAAGGCTTCGGGTAAGGGTTAGGGTTAGGGTTACAGTTAGGGTTAGGGTTAGGGGACCGGGACGGTTTAGGGGACAGGTTAGGGTACGACAACGGTTTAGAGTGAGAGTACGTGTTAGGGTATGTGTTAGTTTTAGGATACGGGTTAGGATAAGGGGACGGGTTAGGGTAAGGCTTCGGGTAAGTGTTAGGGTTAGGGTTAGGGTTAGGGTTGTGGTTAGGGTTAGGGGACAGGGACGGTTTAGGGGACAGGTTAGAGTATGACAACGGTTTAGGGTGAGCGTACGTGTTAGGGTATGGATTAGTGTTAGCGTACGCGTTAGGATTGGGGGACGGGTTAGTGTAAGGCTTCGGGAAAGGGTTAGGGTTAGGTTTAGGGTTAGGGTTAGGGGACGGGGATGGTTTAGGGGACAGGTTAGGGTACGACAACGGTTTAGGGTGAGCATATGTTTTAGGGCACGGGTTAGTGTTAGCGTACGGGTTAGGATTAGGGGACGGGTTAGGGTAATGCTTCGGGTAAGTGTTAGGGTTAGGGTTAGGGTTAAGGTTAGGGTTAGGGGAAGGGGACGGTTTAGGGGACAGGTTAGTGTAGGACAACGGTTTAGGGTGAGCGTACGTGTTAGGGTACGTGTTAGTGTTAGCGTACAGGTTAGGATTAGGGGATGGGTTAGGTTAAGGATTCTGGTAAGTGTTAGTGTTAGTGTTAGGGTTACGGTTAGGGTTAGGGGACCGGGACGGTTTAGGGGACAGGTTAGGATACGACAACGGTTTAGAGTGAGCGTACGTGTTAGGGTACGGGTTAGTATTAGGGTACGGGTTAGGATTAGGTTACGGGTTAGTGTAAGGCTTCGGGTAAGAGTTAGGGTTACGGTTAGGTTTAGGGTTAGGGGACGGGGACGGTTTAGGGGACAGGTTAGGGTACGACAACTGTTTAGTGTGAGCGTACGTGTTAGAGTACGTGTGAGTGTTAGCGTACAGTTTAGGATTACGGGACGGGTTAGGGTAAGGCTTCGGGTAAGGGTTAGGGTTAGGTTTTGGGTTAGGGTTTGGGGACGGGGATCGTTTAGGGGACAGGTTATGGTACGACAACGGTTTAGAGTGAGCATACGTGTTAGTGTATAGGTGAGTGTTAGCGTACGGGTTAGGATTAGGGGACGGTTTAGGGTAAGGCTTCGGGTAAGGATTAGTGTTCGGGTTAGGGTTAGGGTTAGGGTTATGGGACGGGGATGGTTTAGGGGACAGGTTAGGGTACAACAACTGTTTAGGGTGAGCGTACGTCTTAGGGCACGGGTTAGTGTTTGCGTACGGGTTAGGATTAGGGGACGGGTTAGGGTAAGGCTTTGGGTAAGGGTTAGGATTAGGGTTAGGGATAGGGTTAGGGGACGGGGACGGTTTAGGGGACAGGTTAGGGTAGGACAACGGTTTAGGATGAGCGTACGTGTTAGGGCACGGGTTAGTGTTAGGGTACGGGTTAGGATTAGGGGACGGGTTACGGTAAGGCTTCGGGTAAGTGTTAGGGTTAGGGTTAGTGTTAGGAGACGGAGACGGTTTAGGGGACAGGTTAGGGTATGACAACGGTTTAGGGGGAGCGTACATGTTAGGGTATGGGTTAGTGTTAGTGTACAGGTTAGGATTAGGGGACGGGTTAGGGTAAGGCTTTGGGTAAGGGTTAGGATTAGGGTTAGGGATAGGGTTAGGGGACGGGGACGGT
The DNA here is from genome assembly GCF_963924675.1 of Phocoena phocoena. Taxonomy (NCBI): domain Eukaryota; kingdom Metazoa; phylum Chordata; class Mammalia; order Artiodactyla; family Phocoenidae; genus Phocoena; species Phocoena phocoena. The sequence continues at coordinate 150,266,900 of NC_089220.1, forward strand.
TTAGGGGACAGGTTAGGGTACGACAACGGTTTAGCATGAGCGTACGTGTTAGGGTACGGGTTAGTGTTAGCGTACGGGTTAGGATTAGGGTACGAGTTAGGGTAAGGTTTAGAGTTACGGTTAGGGTTAGGGTTAGGGTTAGGGGACGGGGACGGTTTAGGGGAGACGTTAGGGTACGACAACGGTTTAGGATTAGCGTACTTGTTAGGGTACGTGTTAGTGTTAGAGTACGGGTTAGGATTAGGGGTCGGGTTAGGGTAAGGCTTCGGGAAAGGGTTAGGGTTAGGGTTCGGGTTAGGTTTAGGGGACGGGGACGGTTCAGGGTTCAGGTAAGGGTACGACAACGGTTTAGGGTGAGCGTACGTGTTAGGGCATGGGTTAGTGTTAGCGTACCGGTTAGGATTAGGAGACGGGTTAGGGTAAGTCTTCGGGTAAAGGTTAGGGTTAGGGTTACAGTTAGGGTTAGGGTTAGGGTACCGGGACGGTTTAGGGGACAGGTTAGGGTACGACAACGGTTTAGAGTGAGAGTACGTGTTCGGGTATGGGTTAGTTTTAGGTTACGGGTTAGGATTAGGGGACGGGTTAGGGTAAGGCTTCGGGTAAGTGTTAGGGTTACGGTTAGGGTTAGGGTTGGGGTTACGGTTAGGGGACGGGGACGGTTTAGGGGACAGGTTAGAGTATGACAACGGTTTAGGGTGAGCGTACGTGTTAGGGTACGGGTTAGTGTTAGCGTACGCGTTAGGATTAGGGGACGGGTTAGCGTAAGGCTTCGGGTAAGGGTTAGTGTTATTGTTAGGGTTACGGAAGGGTTAGGGGACGGGGACGGTTTAGGGGACAGGTTAGTGTACGACAACGGTTTAGGGTGAGCGTACGTGTTAGGGTACGGGTTAGTGTTAGTGTACGGGTTAGGATTAGGGGACGGATTAGGGTAAGAGTTAGGGTTACGGTTAGGGTTAGGGTTAGGGGACGGGGACGGTTTAGGGGAGAGGTTAGGGTACGACAACGGTTTAGGGTGAGCGTACTTGTTAGGGTACGGGTTAGTGTTAGCGTACGGGTTAGGATTAGGGGACGGTTTATTGTAAGGCTTCAGGTAAGGATTAGTGTTAGGATTAGGGTTAGGGTTAGGGTTAGGGTACGGGGACGGTTTATGGGACAGGTTAGTGTATGACAACGGTTTAGGGTGAGCGTACGTGTTAGGGTATGGGTTAGTGTTATGATACCGGTTAGGATTAGTGGACGGGTTAGGGTAAGGTTTAGGGTTAGGGTTAGGTTTAGGGTTAGGGGACGGGGACGGTTTAGGGGACAGGTTAGGGTACGACAACTGTTATGGGTGAGCGTACGTGTTAGGGTACGTGTGAGTGTTAGCGTACATGTTAGGATTACGGGACGGGTTAGGGTAAGGCTTCGGGTAAGGTTTAGGGTTAGGTTTAGGTTTAGGGTTAGGGTTAGGGTACCGGGACGGTTTAGGGGACAGGTTACGGTACGACAAAGGTTTAGGGTGAGCGTACGTGTTAGGGCACGGGTTAGTGTTAGCATACGGGTTAGGATTAGGGGACGAGTTTGGGTAAGGCTTCGGGTAAGTTTTAGGGTTACGGTTAGGGTTACGGTTAGGGTTAGTGGACGGGGACGGTTTAGGAGAAAGGTTAGGGTACGACAACGGTTTAGGGTGAGCATACGTATTAGGGTACGGGTTAGTGTTAGCGTACGGGTTAGGATTAGGGGACAGGTTCAGGTAAGGCTTCTGGTAATGGTTAGGGTTAGGGATAGGGTTAGGGTTACGGTTAGGGGAAGGAGACGGTTTAGGGGACAGCTTAGTGTAAGACAACGGTTTAGGGTGAGCGTACGTATTAGGGTACGGGTTAGTGTTAGTGTACGGATTAGCATTAGGGGACGTGTTAGGTTAAGGCTTCGGGTAAGGGTTAGGGTTAGGGTTAGTGTTATGGTAAGGGTTAGGGGACGTGGACAGTTTAGGGGACATGTTAGTGTACGACAACGGTTTAGGGTGAGCGTACGTGTTAGGGTACGGGTTAGTGTTAGCGTAACGGTTAGGATAAGGAGACGGGTTAGGGTAAGGCTTCGGGTAAGGTTTAGGGTTAGGGTTATGGTTAGGGGACGGGGACGGTTTAGGGGAGACGTTAGGATACGACAACGGTTTAGGGTTAGCGTACGTGTTAGGGTACGGGTTAGTGTTAGCGTACGGGTTAGGATTAGGGGTCGGGTTAGTGTAAGGCTTCGGGAAAGGGTTAGGGTTAGGGTTAGGGTTAGTGGACGGGGACGGTTCAGGGGTCAGGTTAGGGGACGACAACGGTTTAGGGTAAGCGTACGTGTTAGGGCACGGGTTAGTGTTAGCGTACCGGTTAGGATTAGGAGACGGGTTAGCGTAAGGCTTCGGGTAAGGGTTAGGGTTAGGGTTACATTTAGGGTTAGGGTTAGGGGACCGGGATGGTTTAGGGGACAGGTTATGGTACGACAACTGTTTAGAGTGAGAGTACGTGTTAGGGTATGGGTTAGTTTTAGGGGACGGGTTAGGATTAGGGGACGGGTTAGGGTAAGGCTTCGGGTAAGTGTTAGGGTTAGGGTTAGGGTTAGGGTTGGGGTTAGGGTTAGGGGACGGGGACGGTTTAGGGGCAGGTTAGAGTATGACAACGGTTTAGGGTGAGCGTACGTGTTAGGGTACGGGTTAGTGTTAGCGTATGCGTTAGGATTGGGGGACGGGTTAGTGTAAGGCTTCGGGAAAGGGTTAGGGTTAGGATTAGGGTTAGGGTTAGCGGACGGGGATGGTTTAGGGGACAGGTTAGGGTACGACAACGGTTTAGGGTGAGCGTATGTGTTAGGGCACGGGTTAGTGTTAGCGTACGGGTTAGGATTAGGGGACGGGTTAGGGTAAGGCTTCGTGTAAGTGTTAGGGTTAGGGTTAGGGTTAAGATTAGGGTTAGGGGAAGGGGACGGTTTAGGGGACTGGTTAGTGTAGGACAACGGTTTAGGGTGAGCGTACGTGTTAGGGTACGGGTTAGTGTTAGCGTACAGGTTAGGATTAGGGGATGGGTTAGGTTACGGCTTCTGGTAAGTGTTAGTGTTAGTGTTAGGGTTACGGTTATGATTAGGGGACCGGGACGGTTTAGGGGACAGGTTAGGATACGACAACGGTTTAGAGTGAGCATACGTGTTAGGGTACGGGTTAGTGTTAGGGTACGGGTTAGGATTAGGGTACGGGTTAGTGTAAGGCTTCGGGTAAGAGTTAGGTTTAGGGTTAGGGTTAGGGTTAGGGGACGGGGACGGTTTAGGGGACAGGTTAGGGTACGACAACTGTTTAGGGTGAGCGTACGTGTTAGAGTACGTGTGAGTGTTAGCGTACAGTTTAGGATTACGGGACGGGTTAGGGTAAGGCTTCGGGTAAGGGTTAGGGTTAGGTTTTGGGTTAGGGTTTGGGGACGGGGATGGTTTAGGGGACAGGTTAGGGTACGACAACGGTCTAGGGTGAGCGTACGTGTTAGGGCATGGGTTAGTGTTAGCGTTCGGGTTAGGATTAGGGAACGGGTTTGGGTAAGGCTTCCGGTAAGGGTTAGGGTTAGGGTTAGGGGTAGGTTTAGGGGATGGAGATGGTTTAGGGGACAGGTTAGGGTACGACAACGGTTTAGAGTGAGCGTACGTGTTAGTGTATAGGTGAGTGTTAGCGTACGGGTTAGGATTAGGTGACGGTTTTGGGTAAGGCTTCGGGTAAGGATTAGTGTTTGGGTTAGGGTTAGGGTTAGGGTTATGGGACGGGGACGGTTTAGGGGACAGGTTGGGGTACGACAACTCTTTAGGGGTAGCGTACGTCTTAGGGCACGGGTTAGTGTTTGCGTACGGATTAGGATTAGGGGACGGTTTAGGGTAAGGCTTCGGGTAAGGGTTAGTGTTATTGTTTTGGGTTACGGATAGGGTTAGGGGACGGGGACGGTTTAGGGGACAGGTTAGTGTACGACAACGGTTTAGGGTGAGCATACGTGTTAGGGTACGGGTTAGTGTTAGTGTACGGGTTAGGATTAGGGGACGGATTAGGGTAAGGGTTAGGGTTACGGTTAGGGTTACGGTTAGGGTTAGGGGACGGGGACGGTTTAGGGGAGAAGTTAGGGTACGACAACGGTTTAGGGTGAGCGTACTTGTTAGGGTACGGGTTAGTGTTAGCGCACGGGTAAGGATTAGGTGTCGGGTTAGGGTAAGGCTTCGGGAAAGGTTTAGGATTAGGGATAGGGTTAGGGTTACGAGACGAGGACGGTTTAGGGGTCAGGTTAGGGTACGACAACAGTTTAGGGTGAGCGTACGTGTTAGGGCATATGTTAGTGTTAGCGTACCGGTTAGGATTAGGAGACGGGTTAGGGTAAGGCTTCGTGTAAGGGTTAGGGTTTGGGTTAATGTTAGGGTTAGGGTTAGGGGACCGGGACGGTTTAGGGGACAGGTTAGTGTATGACAACGGTTTAGAGTGAGCGTACGTGTTAGGGTACGGTTTAGTGTTAGGATACGGGTTAGGATTAGGGGACGGGTTAGGGTAAGGCTTCGGGTAAGTTTTAGGTTTAGGGTTAGAGTTAGGGTTAGGGTTAGGGGACGGGGATGGTTTAGGGGAGAGGTTAGGGTATGACAACGGTTTAGGGTGAGCGTACGTGTTAGGGTACGGGTTAGTGTTAGCGTACGCGTTAGGATTGGGGGACGGCTTAGCGTAAGGCTTCGGGTAAGGGTTAGGGTTAGGTTTAGGGTTAGGGTTAGGGGACGGGGATGGTTTAGGGGACAGGTTAGGGTACGACAATGGTTTAGGGTGAGCATATGTGTTAGGGCACGGCTTAGTGTTAGCGTACGAGTTAGGAATAGGGGACGGGTTAGGGTAAGGCTTCGGGTAAGTGTTAGGGTTAGGGTTAGTGTTAGGGTTAGGGTTAGGGGAAGGGGACGGTTTAGGGTACAGGTTAGGGTACGACAACAGTTTAGGGTGAGCGTACGTTTAGGGTATGGGTTAGTGTTAGCCTACAGGTTAGGATTACGGGACGGGTTAGGATAAGGCTTCGAGTAAGGGTTAAGGTTAGGTTTAGGGTTAGGGTTAGGGTTAGGGGACGGGGATGGTTTAGGGGACAGGTTAGGGTACGAGAACGGTTTAGGGTGAGCGTACGTGTTAGGGCACGGGTTAGTGTTAGCGTACGGGTTAGGATTAGGAGACGGGATAGTGTAAGGCTTCGGGTAAGGGTTAGGGTTAGGGTTAGGGTTAGGGTTAGGGTTAGGGGATGGGGACGGTTTAGGGGACAGGTTAGGGTATGACAACGGTTTAATGTGAGCATACATGTTAGGGTACGGGTTAGTGTTAGCGTACAGGTTAGGATTAGGGGACGGGTTAGGGTAAGGCTTCGGTTAAGGGTTAGTGTTATTGTTAGGGTTACGGATAGGATTAGGCGATGGGGACGGTTTAGGGGACAGGTTAGTGTACGACAACGGTTTAGGGTGAGCGTACGTGTTAGGGTACGGGTTAGTGTTAGTGTACGGGTTAGGATTAGGGGACGGGTTAGGGTAAGGTTTAGGGTTACCGTTAGGGTTAGGGTTAGGGTTAGGGGATGGGGAAGGTTTAGGGGAGAGGTTAGGGTACGACAACGGTTTAGGGTGAGCGTACTAGTTAGGGTACGGGTTAGTGTTAGCGTACGGGTAAGGATTATGGGTCGGGTTAGGGTAAGCCTTCGGGAAATGTTTAGGATTAGGGTTAGGTTTAGGGTTAGGGGACGAGGACGGTTTAGGGGTCAGGTTAGGGTACGACAACGGTTTAGGGTGAGCGTACGTGTTAGGGCACGTGTTAGTGTTAGCATACCAGTTAGGATTAGGAGACGAGTTAGGGTAAGGCTTCGGGTAAGGGTTAGGGTTAGGGTTACGGTTAGGGTTAGGGATAGGGGACCGGGACGGTTTAAGGGACAGGTTAGTGTATGACAACGGTGTAGAGTGAGCGTACGTGTTAGGGTACGGTTTAGTGTTAGGATACTGGTTAGGATTAGGGGACGGGTTAGGGTAAGGCTTCGGGTAAGTGTTAGGTTTAGGGTTAGGGTTAGGGTTAGGGTTAGGGTTAGGGGACGGGGACGGTTTAGGGGAGAGGTTAGGGTATGACAACGGTTTAGGGTGAGCGTACGTGTTAGGGTACGGGTTAGTGTTAGCGTACGCGTCAGGATTGGGGGACGGGTTAGTGTAAGGCTTCGGGTAAGGGTTAGGGTTAGGGTTACGGGTAGGGTTAGGGTTAGGGGACCGGGACGGTTTAGGGGACAGGTTAGGGTACGACAATGATTTAGAGTGAGCGTACATGTTAGGGTACGGGTTAGTGTTAGGGTACGGGTTAGGATTAGGGGACGGGTTAGGGTAAGGCTTCGGGTAAGTTTTAGGGTTAGGGTTAGGGTTAGGGTTAGGGGACGCGGACGGTGACGGTTTAGGGAACAGGTTAGGGTATGACAACGGTTTAGTGTGAGCATACATGTTAGGGTACGGGTTAGTGTTAGCGTACAGGTTAGGATTACGGGACGGGTTAGGGTAAGGCTTCGAGTAAGGGTTAAGGTTAGGTTTAGGGTTAGGGTTAGGGGACAGGGATGGTTTAGGGGACAGGTTAGGGTACGACAACAGTTTAGAGTGAGGATACGTGTTAGGGTATGGGTTAGTGTTAGGGTACAGTTTAGGATTAGGGGACGGGTTAGGGTAAGGCTTCGGGTAAGTGTTAGGGTTAGGGTTAGGGTTAGTGTTAGGGTTAGGGGACGGGGACGGTTTAGGGGACAGGTTAGGGTATGACAACGGTTTAGGGTGAGCGTACATGTTAGGGTATGGGTTAGTGTTAGCGTACAGGTTTGGATTAGGGGACGGGTTAGGGTAAGGCTTCGGGTAAGGGTTAGTGTTATTGTTAGGTTTATAGTTAGGGTTAGGGGACAGGGACGGTTTAGGGGACAGGTTAGTGTATGACAACGACTTAGGGTGAGCCTACGTGTTAGGGTACGGGTTAGTGTACGGGTTAGGATTAGGGGACGGGTTAGGGTAAGGTTTAGGGTTACGTTTAGGGTTAGAGTTACGGTTAGGGGACGGGGACGGTTTAGGGGAGAGATTATGGTACGACAACAGTTTAGGGTGAGCGTACCTGTTAGGGTACGGGTTAGTGTTAGCGTACGGGTAAGGATTAGGGGTTGGGTTAGGGTAAGCCTTCGGGAAAGCTTTAGGATTAGGGTTAGGGTTAGGGTTAGGGGACGAGGACGTTTAGGGGTCAGGTTAGGGTACGACAAAGGTTTAGGGTGAGCGTACGTGTTAGGGCATGGGTTAGTGTTAGTGTACCAGTTAGGATTAGGAGACGAGTTAGGGTAAGGCTTCGGGTAAGGGTTAGGTTTAGGGTTACGGTTAGGGTTAGGGTTAGGTGAACGGGACGGTTTAGGGGACAGGTTAATGTACGACAACGGTTTAGAGTGAGCGTACATGTTAGGGTACGGTTTAGTGTTAGGGTACGGGTTAGGATTAGGGGACGGGTTACGGTAAGGCTTCGGGAAAGGGTTTGGGTTAGGGTTAGGGTTAGGTTTAGGGGACGGGGACGGTTCAGGGGTCAGGTTAGGGTACGACAACGGTTTAGGTTGAGCGTACGTGTTAGGGCACGGGTTAGTGTGAGCGTACCGGTTAGGATTAGGAGACGGATTAGGGTAAGGCTTCGGGTAAAGGTTAGGGTTAGGGTTACAGTTAGGGTTACGGTTAGGGGACCGGGACGGTTTAGGGGACAGGTTAGGGTACGACAACGGTTTAGAGTGAGAGTACGTGTTCGGGTATGGGTTAGTTTTAGGGTACGGGTTAGGATTAGGGGACGGGTTAGTGTAAGGCTTCGGGTAAGTGTTAGGGTTAGGGTTAGGGTTAGGTTTGGGGTTACGGTTAGGGGACGCGGACGGTTTAGGGGACAGGTTAGAGTATGACAACGGTTTAGGGTGAGCGTACGTGTTAGGGTACGGGTTAGTGTTAGCGTACGCGTTAGGATTGTGGGACGGTTTAGTGTAAGGCTTCGGGTAAGGGTTAGGGTTAGGGTTAGGGGTAGGTTTAGGGTATGGAGATGGTTTAGGTGACAGGTTAGGGTACGGCAACGGTTTAGAGTGAGTGTACGTGTTAGTGTATGGGTGAGTGTTAGCGTACGGGTTAGGATTAGGGGACGGTTTAGGGTAAGGCTTCGGGTAAGGATTAGTGTTCCGGTTAGGGTTAGGGTTAGGGTTATGCGACAGGGACGGTTTAGTGGACAGGTTAGTGTACGACAATGGTTTAGGGTGAGCGTACGTGTTAGGGCACGGGTTAGTGTTAGCGTACGGGTTAGGATTAGGAGACGGGTTAGTGTAAGGCTTCGGGTAAGGGTTAGGGTTAGGGTTACGGTTAGGGTTAGGGTTAGGGGACCAGGACGGTTTAGGGGACAGGTTAGGGTACGACAACGGTTTAGAGTGAGCGTTCGTGTTAGTGTACGGGATAGTGTTAGCGTACAAGTTAGGATTAGGGGACGGGTTAGTGTAAGGCTTCGGGTAAGGGTTAGTGTTAGTGTTAGGGTTACGGTTAGGGTTAGGGGATGGGGACGGTTTAGGGGACAGGTTAGGTTACGACAACGTTTTAGGGTGAGCGTACTTGTTAGGGTACGGGTTACTGTTAGCGTACGGGTAAGGATTAGGGGTCGGGTTAGGGTAAGGCTTCGGGAAAGCTTTAGGATTAGGGTTAGGGTTAGGGTTAGGGGACGAGAACGGCTTAGGGGTCAGGTTAGGGTACGACAAAGGTTTAGGGTGAGCGTACGTGTTAGGGCACGGGTTAGTGTTAGCGTACCAGTTAGGATTAGTAGACGTGTTAGGGTAAGGCTTCGGGTAAGGGTTAGGTTTAGGGTTACGGTTAGGGTTAGGGTTAGGTGAACGGGACGGTTTAGGGGACAGGGTAATGTACGACAATGGTTTAGAGTGAGCGTACGTGTTAGGGTACGGTTTAGTGTTAGAGTACGGGTTAGGATTAGGGGACGTGTTAGGGTAAGGCTTCGGGTAAGTGTTAGGGTTAGGGTTAGGGTTAGGGTTAGGGTTAGGGTTAGGGTTACGGGATGGGGACCGTTTAGGGGACAGGTTAGGGTATGACAACGGTTTAGGGTGAGCGTACGTGTTAGGGTACAGGTTAGTGTTAGCGTACGCGTTAGGATTGGGGGACGGGTTAGTGTAAGGCTTCGGGTAAGGGTTAGGGTTAGGTTTAGGGTTAGGGTTAGGGGACGGGGATGGTTTAGGGGACAGGTTAGGGTACGACAACGGTTTAGGGTGAGCGTATGTGTTAGAGCACGGGTTAGTCTTAGCGTATGGATTAGGATTAGGGGACGGGTTAGGGCAAGGCTTCGGGTAAGTGTTAGGGTTAGGGTTAGGGTTAGGGTTAGGGGAAGGGGACGGTTTAGGAGACAGGTTAGGATACGACAACAGTTTAGGGTGAGCGTACGTGTTAGGGTATGGGTTAGTGTTAGCGTACAGTTTATGATTACGGGACGGGTTAGGGTAAGGCTTCGAGTAAGGGTTAAGGTTAGGTTTAGGGTTAGGGTTAGGGGACGGGGATGGTTTACGGGACAGGTTAGGGTACGACAACGGTTTAGGGTGAGCGTACGTGTTAGGGTACGGGATAGTGTTAGCGTACAAGTTAGGATTAGGGGACGGGTTAGGGTAAGGCTTCGGGTAAGGGTTAGGGTTAGGGTTAGGGTTAGGGGACAGGTGCGGTTTAGGGGAGAGCTTAGGGTATGACAACGGTTTAGGTTGAGCGTACGTGTTAGGGTACGGGTTAGTGTTAGCGTACGCGTAAGGATTGGGGGACGGGTTAGTGTAAGGCTTCGGGTAAGGGTTAGGGTTAGGGTTACGGTTAGGGTTAGGGTTAGGGGACCGGGATGGTTTAGGGGACAGGTTAGTGTACGACAATGATTTAGAGTGAGCGTACGTGTTAGGGTACGGTTTAGTGTTAGGGTACGGGTTAGGATTAGGGGACGGGTTAGTGTAAGGCTTCGGGTAAGTGTTAGGGTTAGGGTTAGGGTTAGGGTTAGGGGACGCGGACGGGGACGGTTTAGGGGACAGGTTAGGGTATGACAACGGTTTAGGGTGAGCGTACGTGTTAGGGCACGGGTTAGTGTTAGCGTACGCGTTAGGATTGGGGGACGGGTTAGTGTAAGGCTTCGGGTAAGGGTTAGGTTTAGGTTTAGGGTTAGGGTTAGGGGACGGGGGTGGTTTAGGGGACAGGTTAGGGTACGACAACGGTTTAGGGTGAGCGTATGTGTTAGGGCACGGGTTAGTGTTAGCGTACGGGTTAGGATTAGGGGACGGGTTAGGGGAAGGCTTCGGGTAAGTGTTAGGGTAAGGGTTAGGGTTAGGGTTAGGGTTAGGGAAAGGGGACGGTTTAGGGGACAGGTTAGTGTACGACAACGGTTTAGAGTGAGCATACGTTTTAGGGTACGGGTTACTGTTAGGGGACGGGTTAGGGTAAGGCTTCGGGTAAGGGTTAGGATTAGGGTTAGGGTTAGGGGACGGGGACGGGGACGGTTTAGGGGACAGGTTAGGGTATGACAACGGTTTAGGGTGAGCATACATGTTAGGGTACGGGTTAGTGTTAGCGTACAGGTTAGGATTAGGGGACGGGTTAGGGTAAGGCTTCGGGTAAGAGTTAGTGTTATTGTTAGGGTTACGAATAGGGTTAGGGGATGGGGACGGTTTAGGGGACAGGTTAGTGTCCGACAACAGTTTAGGGTGAGCGTACGTGTTAGGGTACGGGTTAGTGTTAGTGTACGGGTTAAGATTAGGGGACGGATTAGGGTAAGGGTTAGGGTTACGGTTAGGGTTAGGGTTAGGGTTAGGGGACGGGGACGGTTTAGGGGAGAAGTTAGGGTACGACAACGGTTTAGGGTGAGCGTACTTGTTAGGGTATGGGTTAGTGTTAGCGTACGGGTAAGGATTAGGGGTCGGGTTAGGGTAAGGCTTCGGGAAAGGTTTAGGATTAGGGATAGGGTTAGGGTTAGGGGACGAGGACGGTTTAGGGGTCAGTTTAGGGTACGACAACGGTTTAGGGTGAGCGTACGTGTTAGGGTACAGGTTAGTGTTAGCGTACGCGTTAGGATTGGGGGACGGGTTAGTGTAAGGCTTCGGGTAAGGGTTAGGATTAGGGTTAGGGATAGGGTTAGGGGACGGGGACGGTTTAGGGGACAGGTTAGGGTACGACGACGGTTTAGGGTGAGCGTAGGTGTTAGGGCACGGTTTAGTGTTACCGTACGGGTTAGGATTAGGAAACGGGTTAGGGTAAGGCTTCGGGTAAGTGTTAGGGTTAGGGTTACGGTTAGGGTTAAGGTTAGGGTACCGGGACGGTTTAGGGGACAGGTTAGGGTACGACAACGGTTTAGAGTGAGCATACGTTTTAGGGTACGGGTTAGTGTTAGCGTACGGGTTAGGATTATGGGACGGGTTATTGTAAGGCTTCGGGTAAGGGTTAAGGTAAGGGTTAGTGTTAGGGTTAGGGGACGGGGACGTTTGAGGGGACAGGTTAGGGTACGACAACGGTTTAGGATGAGCGTACGTGTTAGGGTGCGAGTTAGAGTTAGCGTACGTGTTAGGAGTAGGGGACGGGTTAGGGTAAGGCTTCGGGTAAGGGTTAGGGTTAGGGTTAGGTTTAGTGTTAGGGTTAGGGTATGGAGACGATTTAGGGGACAGGTTAGGGTACGAAAACGTTTTAGGGTGAGCGTATGTGTTATGGTATGGTTTAGTGTTAGCGTATGGTTTAGGATTATGGGACGGCTTAGGCTAAGGCTTCGGGTAAGGGTAAGGGTTAGGGTTAGGGTTAGGGTTAGGGTTAGGGGATGGGGACGTTTTAATGGACAGGTTTGTGTACGACAGCGGTTTAGGGTGTGCGTACGTATTAGGGTACGGGTTAGTGTTAGCGTACGCGTTAGGATGAGGGGACGGATAAGTGTAAGGCTTCAGGTAAGGGTTACGGTTAGGGTTAGGGTTAGGGTTAGGGGATGGGGACGGTTTAGGGGACAGGTTAGGGTACGATAACGGTTTAGGGTGAGCATACGTGTTAGGGTACGGTTTAGTGTAAGCGTAAGGTTTAGAATTAGGGTACGGGTTAGTGTAAGGCTTCGGGTAAGTGTTAGGGTTAGGGTTAGGGTTAAGGTTAGGGGCCGGGGATGGTTTAGGGGACAGCTTAGTGTACGACAACTGTTTATGGTGAGCGTAAGTGTTAGGGTACGGGTTAGTGTTAGCGTACGGGTTAGGATTAGGGGACGGGTTAGGGTAAGGCTTCGGGTAAGGTTTAGGGTTAGGATTAGGATTATGGTTAGGGTTAGGGGACGGGGATGGTTTAGGGAACAGGTTAGGGTACGACAACGGTTTACGGTGAGCGTTCCTGTTAGGGTACCTGTTAGTGTTAGCGTACAGGTTAGGATTAGAGGACGGGTTAGGGTAAGACTTCGGGTAAGGGTTAGGGTTAGGGTTAGGGGACGGGGACGGTTTAGGGGACAGGTTAGTGTACGACAACAGTTTAGGGTGACCGTACGTGTTAGGCCACGGGTTAGTGTTAGCGTACGTGTTAGGATTAGGGGACGGGTAGGGTAAGGCTTTGGGTAAGGGTTAGGGTTAGGGTTAGGGTTAGGTTGAGGGTTAGGGGACAGGGACGGTTTAGGAGACAGGTTAGAGTACGACAACGGTTTAGGTTGAGCGTAAGTGTTAGGGCACGGGTTAGTGTTAGCTTACGGGTTAGGATTAGGGGACGAGTTAGGGTAACGCTTCAGGTAAGGGTTAGGGTTAGGGTTAGGTTTAGGGGACGGGGAGGGAGACGGTTTAGGGGACAGGTTAGAGTATGTCAACGGTTTAGGGTGAGCGTACGTGTTAGGGCACGGGTTAGTGTTAGCCTACGGGTTAGGATTAGGGGACGGGTTAGGGTAAGGCTACAGGTAAGGGTTAGGTTTAGCTTTAGGGTTAGGGTTCGGGTACGGGGACGATTTAGGGGACAGGTTAGGGTATGACAACGGTTTAGGGTGAGCGTACGTGTTAGGGTACGTGTGAGTGTTAGCGTACAGGTTAGGATTACGGGACGGGTTAGGGTAAGGCTTCGGGTAAGGGTTAGGGTTAGGGTTACGGTTAGGGTTAGTGTTAGGGGACAGGGACAGTTTAGGGGACAGTTTAGGTTACGACAACCGTTTAGGCTGAGCGTACGTGTTAGGGTACGGGTTAGTGTTAGCGTACGTGTTAGGATTAGGGGACGGGTTAGGGTAAGGCTTCGGGTAAGGGTTAGGGTTAGGGTTAGGTTTAGGGTTCCGGTTAGGGGATGGGGACGGTTTAGGGGACAGGTTAGGTTATGACAACGGTTTAGGGTATTGTACATGTTAGGGTTCAGGTTAGTGTTAGCGTACGGTTTAGGATTAGGGGACGGGTTAGGGTAAGGCTTCGGGTAAGGGTTAGGGTTACGGTTAGGTTTAGGTTTAGGGTTAGGTTTAGGGGATGGGGACGGTTTAGTGGACATGTTAGGGCATGACAACGGTTTAGGGTGAGTGAACGTGTTAGAGTACGGGTTAGTGTTAGCGTACAGGTTAAGATTAGGGGACGGGTTAGGGTAAGGCTTCAGGTAAGGGTTAGGGTTAGTGTTATTATTAGGGTTAAGGTTAGGGGACGGGGAATGTTTAGGGGACAGGTTATGGTACGACAACTGTTTAGGGTGAGCGAACGTATTAGGGTACGGGTTAGTGTTAGCGTACGGGTTAGGATTAGGGGACGTGTTAGTGTAAGGCTTCGGGTAAGTGTTAGGGTTAGGGTTAGTGTTAGGGTTAGGGTTAGGGAACGTGGACGGTTTAGGGGACATGTTAGGGTACGACAACGGTTTAGGGTGAGCGTACATGTTAGGGTACGGGTTAGTGTTAGCGTACGGGTTAGGATTAGGGGATGGGTTAGGGTAAGGGTTAGGTTTCGGGTTAGGGTTAGGGTTAGGGGACGGGGACGGTTTAGGGGACAGGCTAGGGTACGACAACTGTTTAGGATGAGCATACGTGTTAGGGTACGGGTTAGTGTTAGCGTACGCGTTAGGATTAGGGGACGGGTTATGGTAAGGCTTCGGGTAACGGTTAGGGTTAGGGTTAGGGTTAGGTTTAGGGTTAGGGGACGGGGACGATTTAGGGGACAGGTTAGTGTATGACAACGGTTTAGGGTGAGTGTACGTGTTAGGGTACGGGTTAGTGTTCGTGTACGCATTAGGATTAGGGGACGGGTTAGGGTAAGGCTTCGGGTAAGGGTTAGTGGTAGGTTTAGGGTTAGGTTTAGGGTTAGCGTTAGGGGACGGGGACTGTTTAGGGGACAGGTTAGGGTACGACAACGGTTTATGTTGAGCGTATGTGTTAGGGTACGGGTTATTGTTAGCATACGGGTTAGGATTAGGGGACGGGTTATGGTACGTGTTAGGGTTAGGTTTAGGGTTAGGGTTAGGGGACGGGGACTGTTTAGGGGACAGGTTAAGGTACGACAACGGTTTAGGGTGAGCGTACGTGTTAGGGCACGGGTTAGTGTTAGCGTACCGGTTAGGATTAGGAGACGGGTTAGTGTAAGGTTTCGGGTAAGGGTTAGAGTTAGGGTTAGGGTTAGGGTTAGGGTTAGGGTTAGGGGACCGGGATGGTTTAGGGGACAGGTAAGTGTACGACAACGTTTTAATGTGAGCGTACTTGTTAGGGTATGGGTTAGTATTAGCGAACGGTTTAGGTTTAGGGGACGGGTTAGGATAAGGCTTCGGGTAAGGGTTAGGGTTAGGGTTAGGGTTAGGGTTAGGTTTAGGGTTAGGGTTAGGGGACGGGGACGGTTTAGGGGACAGGTTACGGTATGACAATGGTTTAGGTTGAGCGTACGTATTAGGGTACGGGTTAGTGTTAGCGTATGGGTTAGGATTAGGGGATGGTTAGAGTTAGGCTTCGGGTAAGGTTTAGCGTTAGGATTAGGTTTAGGGTTAGGGTTAGGGTACGGGGACGTTTTAGGGGACAGGTTAGGGTATGACAATGGTTTAGGGTGAGCGTACGTGTTAGGGTATGTGTTAGTGTTAGCATACCGGTTAGGATTAGGGGACGGATTAGGGTAAGGTTTAGGGTTAGGTTTAGGGTTAGGGTTGGGGATGGGGACGGTTTAGGGGACAGGTTAGGGTACGACAACGGTTTAGGGTGAGAGTACGTGTTAGGGTACGGGTTAGTGTTAGCGTACGGGTTAGGATTATGGGACGGTTTTGGGTAAGGCTTCTGGTAAGGGTTAGGGATAGGGTTAGGGTTAGGGTTATGGTTAAGGTTAGGGGACGGAGACGGTTTAGGGGACAGCTTAGTGTATGACAACGGTTTAGGGTGAGCGTACGTATTAGGGTACGGGTTAGTGTTAGCGTACGGGTTAGGATTAGGTGATGTGTTAGGGTAAGGCTTCGGGTAAGGGTTAGGGTTAGGGTTACAGTTAGGGTTAGGGTTAGGGGACCGGGACGGTTTAGGGGACTGGTTAGGGTACGACAACGGTTTAGAGTGAGCGTACGTGTTAGGGTACGGGTTAGTGTTAGCTTACGCTTTAGGATTAGGGGACGGGTTAGGGTAAGGCTTCGGGTAAGGGTTAGGATTAGGTTTAGTGTTAGGTTTAGGGTTAGGGTTAGGGGACGGGGATGGTTTAGGGGACAGGTTAGGGTACGACAACGGTTTAGTGTGAGCGTACGTGTTAGGGTACTGGTTAGTTTTAGCGTATGGGTTAGGATTAGGCGACGGTTTAGGGTAAGGCTTCGGGTAAGTGTTAGGGTTAGGGTTAGTGTTAGGATTAGGGTTAGAGGACGGGGACGGTTTAGGGGACAGGTTAGGTTTCGACAACGGTTTAGGTTTAGCGTACGTGTTAGGGTACGGTTTAGTGTTAGCGTAAGGGTTAGGATTAAGGGACGGGTTAGTGTAAGGCTTCGGGTAAGGGTTAGTGTTAGTGTTAGGGTTACGTTTAGGGTTAGGATCAGGGTAGGGTTAGGGGATGGGGACAGTTTAATGGACAGGTTAGTGTACGACAACGGTTTAGGGTGAGCGTACGTGTTAGGGTTCGGGTTAGTGTTAGCGTACGGGTTAGGATTAGGGTACGGGTAAGAGTAAGGCTATGGGTAAGTGTTACGGTTAGGGTTAGGGTTATGTTTAGGGGATGGGGACGGTTTAGGGGACAGGTTAGTGTACGACAACGGTTTAGGGTGAGCGTACGTGTTAGGGTACGGTTTAGTGTTAGCGTACGGTTTAGGATTAGTGGACGGGTTAGTATAAGGCTTCGGGTAAGTGTTAGGGTTAGGGTTAGGGTTAAGGTTAGGGGACGGGGACGGATTAGGGGACAGTTTAGGGTATGACAACGGTTAAGGGTGAGCATACGTGTTAGGGTACGGGTTAGTTTTAGCGTACGGTTTAGGATTAGGGGATGGGTTAGCGTAAGGCTTCGGGTAAAGTTTAGGATTAGGGTGAGGGTTAGGGTTAGGGGACAGGTTAGGGTAAGGTTTCCGGTAAGGGTTAGGGTTAGGGTTAGGGTACAGGGACGGTTTAGGGGACAGGTTAGGGTACGACAACGGTTTCGGGTGAGTGTACGTGTTAGGGTACGGGTTAGTGTTAGCGTACGGGTTAGGATTAGGAGACGGGTTAGGGTAAGGCTTCGGGTAAGGATGAGGGTTAGGGTTAGGGTTAGGGTTAGGGTTAGGGGACGGGGACGGTTTAGGGGACAGGTTAGAGTATGACAATGGTTTAGGGTGAGCGTACGTGTTAGGGCACGGGTTAGTGTTAGCATACGTGTTAGGATTAGGGGACGGGTTAGGGTAAGGCTTCGGGTAAGTTTTAGGGTTAGGTTTAGGTTTAGGGTTGGGGTTAGGGGATGGGGACGGTTTAATGGACAGGTTAGTATACGACAACGGTTTAGGGTGAGCGTACGTGTTAGGGTTCGGGTTAGTGTTAGCGTACGGGTTAGGATTAGGGTACGGGTAAGAGTAAGGCTATGGGTAAGGGTTACGGTTAGGGTTAGGGTTAGGGTTAGGGGATGGGGACGGTTTAGGGGACAGGTTAGGGTACGACAACGGTTTAGGGTGAGCGTATGTTTTAGGGTACGGTTTAGTGTTAGCGTACGGTTTAGGATTAGTGGACGGGTTAGTTTAAGGCTTCGGGTATGTGTTAGGGTTAGGGTTAGGGTTAAGGTTAGGGGACGGGGACGGATTAGGGGACAGTTTAGGGTACGACAACGGTTAAGGGTGAGCATACGTGTTAGGGTATGGGTTAGTGTTAGCGTACGGGATAGGATTAGGGGATGGGTTAGCATAAGGCTTCGGGTAAAGTTTAGGGATAGGATTAGGGTTAGGGTTAGGGTTAGGGGACGGGTTAGGGTAAGGCTTCCGGTAAGGGTTAGGGTTAGGGTTAGGGTACGGGGACGGTTTAGGGGACAGGTTAGTGTACGACAACGGTTTAGGGTGAGCGTAAATGTTAGGGCACGGGTTAGTGTTAGCGTACGGGTTAGGATTAGGGGACGGGTATGGTAAGGCTTCGTGTAAGGGTTAGGGTTAGGGTTAGGTTTAGGGTTAGAGGACAGGGACGGTTTAGGGGACACGTTAGGGTATGACAACGGTTTAGGTTGAGCGTAAGTGTTAGGGCATGAGTTAGTGTTAGTGTATGGGTTAGGAGTAGGGGACGAGTTAGGGTAACGCTTCGAGTAATGGTTAGGGTTAGGGTTAGGTTTAGTGTTAGAGTTAGGGAACGGGGACGGTTTAGGGGACAGGTTAGGGTATGACAACGGTTTAGTTTGAGCGTACGTGTTAGGGCACGGGTTAGTGTTATTGTACGGGTTAGGATTAGGGGACGGGTTAGGGTAAGGCTTCGGGTAAGGGTTAGGCTTAGGGTTAGGGTTAGGGAGAGGGTTAGGGGATGGGGACGGTTTAGGGGACAGGTTAGGGTACGACAACGTTTTAGAGTGAGCGTACGTGTTAGGGTACGGGTTAGTGTTAGTGTACGGTTTAGGATTAGGGGACGGGTTAGGTTAAGGCTTCAGTTAACGGTTAGGGTTAGGGTTAGGGTTAGGGTTAGGGTTAGGGTTAGGGGACGGGGACGGTTTAGGGGACATGTTAGGGTACGACAACGGTTTAGGATTAGCGTACGTTTTAGGGTATGGGTTAGTGTTAGCGTACGGTTTCGGATTAAAGGACGGCTTAGGGTAAGGCTTCGGGTAAGAGTTAGGGTTAGGGTTAGGGTTAGGGTCTGGGACGGGAATGGTTTAGGGGACAGGTTAGTGTACGACAACGGTTTAGGGTGAGCGTACGTGTTAGGGCACGGGTTAGTGTTTGCGTACGTGTTTAGGATTAGGGGACAGGTTAGGGTATGGCTTCTGGTAAGGGTTAGGGTTAGGGTTAGGTTTAGGGTTAGGGTTAGGTTTAGGGGACGGTTTAGGGGCATGTTAGTGTACAACAACGGTTCTGAGTGAGCGTACGTATTAGGGTACGGGTTAGTGTTAGCGTAAGGGTTAGGATTAGGGGACGGGTTAGGGTAAGGCTTCGAGTAAGGGTTACGGTTGGGTTAGGGTTAGGGTTAGGGGACGGGGACGGTTTAGGTGACAGGTTAGGGTACGAAAACGATTTAGGGTGAGCGTACGTGTTAGGGTACGGGTTAGTGTTAGCGTACTGGTTAGTATTAGGGGACGGGTTAGGGTAAGGATTCGGGTAAGTGTTAGGTTTAGGGTTAGGGTTAGGCTTAGGCTTAGGGGACGGGGATGGTTTAGGGGACAGGTTAGGGTACGACAAAGGATTAGGGTGAGCGTACGTGTTAGGGCACAGGTTAATGTTAGCGTACGGGTTAGGATTAGGGGACAGGTTAGGGTAAGGCTTCGGGTAAGGGTTAGGGTTAGGGTTAGGTTTAGGGTTAGGGTTAGGGGATGGGGTCGGTTTAATGGACAGGTTAGTGTACGACAACGGTTTAGGGTGAGTGTACGTGTTAGGGTACGGTTTAGTGTTAGCGTACTGGTTAGGAGTACAGGACGGGTTAGGGTAAGGCTTCGGGTAAGGGCTAGTGTTAGGGTTAGGGTTAGGGTTAGGCTTAGGGGACGGGGATGGTTTAGGGGACAGGTTAGAGTACGACAACGGTTTAGAGTGAGCGTACGTGTTAGGGCACGGGTTAGTGTTAGCGTACGGGTTTAGGATTAGGGGACCGGTTAGGGTATGGCTTCGGGTAAGGGTTAGTGTTAGGGTTAGGTTTAGGGTTAGGGTTAGGGTTAGGGTTAGGGGACGGTTTAGAGGACAGGTTAGTGTACGACAACGGTTCAGAGTGAGCGTACGTATTAGCGTACGGGTTAGTGTTAGCGTACGGGTTAGGATTAGGGGACGGGTTAGGGTAAGGCTTCGGGTAAGGTTTAGGGTTAGCGTTAGGGTTAGGGGACGGGGACAGTTTAGGGGACAGGTTAGGTTACGACAACGGTTTAGGCTGACCGTATGTGTTAGGGTACGTGTTAGTGTTAGCGTACGGTTTAGGATTCCGGGACGGGTTAGTTTAAGGCTTCGAGTAAGGGTTAGGGTTAGTGTTAGGGTTAGGGTTAGGGGATGGGGACGGTTTAATGGACAGGTTAGTGTACGACAACGGTTTAGGGTGTGCGTACGTGTTAGGGTACGGGTTAGTGTTAGCGTACGGGTTAGGATTAGGGGACGGGTAAGTGTAAGGCTTCGGGTAAGGTTTTCTGTTAGGGTTAGGGTTAGGGTTAGGGGATGGGGACGGTTTAGGGGACAGGTTAGGGTATGACAACGGTTTAGGGTGAGCGTACGTGTTAGGGTACGTGTTAGTGTTAGCGTACGGGTTAGGATTACGGGACGGGTTAGGGTAAGGCTTCGGGTAAGTGTTAGGGTTAGGGTTAGGGTACGGGGACGGTTTAGGGGACAGGTTAGGGTACGACAACGGTTTAGGGTGAGCGTACGTGTTAGGGCACGGGTTAATTTTAGCGTACGCTTTAGGGTTAGGGGACGGGTAGTGTAAGGCTTCGGGTAAGGGTTAGGTTTAGGGTTAGGTTTAGGGTTAGGGGACAGGGACGGTTTAGGGGACAGGTTAGGGTACGACAACGGTTTAGGTTGAGCGTAAGTGTTAGGGCACGGCTTAGTGTTAGCGTACGGGTTAGGATTAGGGAACGAGTTAGGATAACGCTTCGGGTAAGGGTTAGGTTTAGGGTTATGTTTAGGGTTAGGGGACGGGGACGGGGACGGTTTAGGGGACAGGTTAGGGTATGACAACTGTTTAGGGTGAGCGTACGTGTTAGGGCATGGTTTAGTGTTAGCCTACGTGTTAGGATTACGGGACAGGTTAGGGTAAGGCTTCGGGTAAGGGTTTGGTTTAGGTTTAGCGTTAGGGTTCGGGGACGGGGACGGTTTAGGGGACAGGTTAGGGTACGACAACGGTTTAGGGTGAGCGTACGTGTTAGGGTACGGTTTAGTGTTAGCGTACTGTTTAGGATTAGAGGACGGGTTAGGGTAAGGCTTCGGGTAAGGGTTAGGGTTAGGGTTAGGGTTAGGGTTAGGCTTAGGGGACGGGGATGGTTTAGGGGACAGGTTACTGTACGACAATGGTTTAGGGTGAGCGTACGTGTTAGGGCAAGGGTTAGTGTTAGCGTACGGGTTTAGGATTAGGGGACCGGTTAAGGTATGGCTTCGGGTAAGGGTTAGGGTTAGGGTTAGGTTTAGGGTTAGGGTTAGGGTTAGGGTTAGGGGACGGTTTAGAGGACAGGTTAGTGTACGACAACGGTTTAGAGTGAGCGTACATATTAGGGTACGGGTTAGTGTTAGCGTACGGGTTAGGATTAGGGGACGGTTTAGGGTAAGGCTTCGGGTAAGGTTTAGGGTTAGGTTTAGGGTTAGGGGATGGGGACAGCTTAGGGGACAGGTTAGGTTACGACAACGGTTTAGGCTGACCCTATGTGTTAGGGTACGTGTTAGTGTTAACGTACGGTTTAGGATTCGGTGATGGGTTAGGGTAAGGCTTCGAGTAAGGGTTAGGGTTAGGGTTAGGGTTAGGGGATGGGGACGGTTTAATGGACAGGTTAGTGTACGACAACGGTTTAGTGTGTGCGTACATGTTAGGGTACAGGTTAGGATTAGAGGACGGCTTAGGGTAAGGCTTCGGGTAAGGGTTAGGTTTAGGTTTAGGGTTAGGGTCTGGGACGGGGATGGTTTAGGGGACAGGTTAAGGATAGACAACGGTTTAGGGTGAGCGTACGTGTTAGGGCCCGGGTTAGTGTTAGCATACCTGTTTAGGATTAGGGGATGGGTTAGGGTATGGCTTCCGGTAAGGGTTAGGGTTAGGGTTAGGGTTAGGATTAGGGGACGGGGACGGTTTAGGGGAGAGGTTAGGGTACGACAACGGTTTAGGGTGCGTGTTCGTGTTAGAGTACTGGTTAGAGTTAGCATACGGGTTAGGATTAGGAGACGGTTTAGGGTAAGGCTTCGTGTAAGTGTTAGTGTTAGGGTTAGTATTAGGGTTAGGATTAGGGGACGGGGACGGTTTAGGGGAGAGGTTAGGGTACGACAACGGTTTAGGGTGAGCATACGTGTTAGGGTACGGGTTAGTGTTAGCGTACGGGTTAGGATTAGGGGACGGGTTATTGTAAGGCTTCGGGTAAGGGTTAGGGTTAGGGTTATGGTTAGGATTAGGGTTAGGGGACCCAGATGGTTTAGGGGACAGGTAAATGTACGACAACAGTTTAGGTTGAGCGTACGTGTTAGGGTTAGTTTTAGCGTACGGGTTAGGATTAGGGGACGGGTTAGGGTAAGGCTTCGGGTAAGGTTTAGTGTTAGGGTTAGGGTTAGGGGATGGGGACGGTTTAGGGGACAGGTTCGGGTACGACAACGGTTTAGGGTGAGCGTATGTGTTAGGGTACGTGTTAGTGTTAGCGTACGGGTTAGGATTAGGGCACGGTTTACGGTAAGGCTTCGGGTAAGGGTTAGGGTTAGGGTGAGGGTTAGGGTTACGAGAAAGGGACGGTTTAGGGGACAGGTTAGGGTACGACAACAGTTTAGGATGATCGTACATGTTACGGTACGGGTGAGTGTTAGCGTACGTGTTAGGATTAGGGGACGGGTTAGGGTAAGGCTTTGGGTAAGGGTAAGGGTTAGGGTTAGGGTTAGGAATAGGGGACGGGGATGGTTTAGGGGACAGTGTAGGGTACGACAACGTTTTAGGGTGAGCGTACGTGTTAGGGTACGGTTAAGTGTTAGCGTACGGGTTAGGATTAGGGGACGGGTTAGGGTATGCCTTCGGGTAAGGGTTAGGGTTAGGGTTAGGGATAGGGGACGGGGATGGTTTAGGGGACAGGTTAGGGTACGACAATGGTTTAGGGTGAGCGTACGTATTAGGGTACGTGTGAGTGTTAGCGTACAGGTTAGGATTTGGTGACGGGTTAGGGTAAGGCTTCGTTTAAGGGTTAGGGTTAGGGTTAGGGGACGGGGACGGTTTAGGGGACTGGTTAGTTTACGACAACGGTTTAGGGTGAGCGTACGTGTTAGGGTACGGGTGAGTGTTAGCTTACAGGTTAGGATTTGGGAACGAGTTAGGCTAAAGCTTCGGGTAAGGGTTAGTATTAGGGTTAGGAATCGGGTTAGGGTTAGGGGATGGGGACGGTTTAGGGGACAGGTTAGGGTACGGCAATGGTTTAGGGTGCGTGTTCGTGTTAGGGTACTGGTTAGAGTTAGCGTACGGGTTAGGATTAGGGGACGGGTTAGGGTAAGGCTTCGTGTAAGTGTTAGTGTTAGGATTAGTGTTAGGGTTAGGATTAGGGGACGGGGAGGGATTAGGGGAGAGGTTAGGGTACGACAACGGTTTAGGGTGAGCGTATGTGTTAGGGTACGGGTTAGTGTTGGCGTACGGGTTAGGATTAGGGGACGGGTTAGTGTAAGGCTTCGGGTAAGGGTTAGGTTTAGGGTTATGGTTAGGGTTAGGGTTAGGGGACCCAGATGGTTTAGGGAACAGGTAAGGGTACGACAACAGTTTAGGGTGAGCGTACGTGTTAGGGTTAGTGTTAGCATACGGGTTAGGATTAGGGGACGGGTTAGGGTAAGGCTTCGGTTAAGGGTTAGGGTTAGGGTTAGGGTTAGGGGATGGGGACAGTTTAGGGGACAGGTTCGGGTACGACAACGGTTTAGGGTGAGCGTATGTGTTAGGGTACGGGTTAGTGTTAGCGTACGGTATAGGATTAGGGGAAGGTTTACGGTACGGCTTCGGGTAAGGGTTAGGGTTAGGGTGAGGGTTAGGGTTAGGGGACGGGGACGGTTTAGGGGACAGGTTAGGGTACGACAAACGTTTAGGGTGAGCGTACGTGTTAGGGTATGGGTGAGTGTTAGCGTACGGGTTAGGATTAGGGGACGGGTTAGGGTAAGGCTTCGGGTAAGGGTAAGGGTTAGGGTTAGGGTTAGGTTTAGGGGACGGGGACGGTTTAAGGGACAGGTTAGGGTACAACAACGGTTTAGGGTGAGCGTACGTGTTAGGGTATGGGTGAGTGTTAGCGTACGGGTTAGTATTAGGGGACGGGTTAGGGTAATGCTTCCGGTAAGGGTTAGGGTTAGGGTTAGGGTTAGTGTTAGGGGATGGGGACGGATTAGGGGACAGGTTAGGGTACGACAACATTTTAGGTTCGGCGTACGTGTTAGGGTACGGGTTAGTGTTAGCGTACGGGTTAGGATTAGGGGATGCGTTTGGGTAACGCTTCGGGTAAGTGTTAGTGTTAGGGTTAGGGTTAGGGTTAGGGGACGGGGACGGTATAGGGGACAGGTTAGGGTACGACAATGGTTTAGGGTGAGCGTACGTGTTAGGGTACGGGTGAGTGTTAGCGTACGGTTTAGTATTAGGGTACGGGTTAGGGTAAGGCTTTAGGTAAGGGTTAGGGTTAGGGTTAGGGTTAGGGTTAGGGTTAGGGGATGGGGACGGTTTAGGGGACAGGTTAGTGTACGACAACGGTTTAGGGTGAGCGTATTTGTTAGGGTACGAGTTAGGGTTAGCGTACGGCTTAGGATTAGGGGACGTGTTAGGGTAAGGCTTCGGGTAATGTTTAGGGTTAGGGTTAGGGTTAGGGTTAGCGGACGGTGATGGGAACGGTTTACGGGACAGATTAGGGTACGACAACCATTTAGGGTGATCGTACGTGTTAGGGTACTGGTTACTGTTAGCGTACGTGTTAGGATTAAGTGACGGTTTAGGGTAAGGCTTCGGCTAAGGGTTAGGGTTAGGGTTAGGGTTAGGTTTAGGGTTAGGGTTAGGGGACGGGGAAGGTTTAGGGGACTGTTTACAGCACGACAATGGTTTAGGGTGAGCCTACGTGTTAGGGTACGGGTGTGTGTTAGCTTACGTTTTAGGATTAGGGGATGGGTTAGGGTAAGGCTTCGGTTAAGGGTTAGGGTTAGGGTTAGGGTTAGTGTTAGGGGACGGGGACGGGGACGGTTTAGGGGACAGGTTAGGGTACGACAACGGTTTAGGGTAAGCGTATGTGTTAGGGTACGGGTTAGTGTTAGCGTACGGGTTAGGATTAGGGGACAGTTTAGGGTAAGGCTTCGGGAAAGGGCTAGGGTTAGGGTTACGGTTAGAGGACGGGGATGGGGAAGGTTTAGGGGACAGGTTAGGGTACGACAACGGTTTAGGGTGAGCGTACGTGTTAGTGTACGAGTTAGTGTTAGCGAACGGTTTAACATTAGGGGACGGTTTAGGGTAAGGCTTCGGGTAAGCGTTAGGGTTAGGGTTAGGTTTAGGGTTAGGTTTATGGGACAGGGACGGTTTAGGGGACAGGTTAGTGTACGACAACGATTTAGAGTGAGCGTACGTGTTAGGGTACGTGTTAGTGTTAACGTACGGGTTAGGATTAGGGATGGGTTTAGGGTAAGGCTTCGGGTAAGGGTTAGGGTTAGGGTTAGGTTTAGGTTTAGGGTTAGGGAATGGGGCTGGGGACGATTAAGCGGACAGGTTAGGGTACGACAATGGTTTAGGGTGAGCGTACTTGTTAGGGTACGGGTTAGTTTTGGCGTACGGGTTAGGATTATGGGACGGGTTAGGGCAAGGCTTCGGGTAAGTGTAAGGGTTAAGGTTAGGGTTAGGGTTAGGGGACGGGGACGGTTTAGGGAACAGGTTAGGGTACAACAACGGTTTAGTGTGAGCGTACGTGTTAGGGTTAGTGTTAGCGTATGGGTTAGCATTAGGTGACGGGTTAGGGTAAGGCTTCGGTTAAGGGTTAGGGTTAGGGTTAGGGTTAGGGTTAGGGGATGGGGACGGTTTAGGGGACAGGTTAGGGTACGACAACGGTTTGGGGTGAGCGTATGTGTTAGGGTACGGGTTAGTGTTAGCGTACGGGTTTAGGATTAGGGGACGGGTTAGGGTAATGCTTCGGGTAAGGGTTAGGGTTAGGGTTAGGGTTAGGGGATGGGGACGGTTTAGGGGACAGGTTAGGGTACGACAACGTTTAAGGGTCGGCGTACGTGTTAGGGTACGGGTTAGTGTTAGCGTACGGGTTAGGATTAGGAGACGGGTTAGGGTAAGGTTTCGGGTAAGGGTTAGGGTTATGGTTAAGGTTAGGGTTAGGGTTAGGGGACGGAGACGGTTTAGGGGACAGGTTATGTTACGACAACGGTTTAGGGTGAGCATACGTGTTAGGATATTGGTTAGTGTCAGCGTACGGATTAGGATTAGGGGACGGGTTAGGGTAAGGCTTCGGGTAAGGTTTATGGTTAGGGTTAGGGTTAGGGTTAGGGGACGGGGATGGGGACTGTTTAGGAGACAGGTTAGGGTGCGACAACGGTTTAGGGTGAGCGTACATGTTAGGGTACAGGTTAGTGTTAGCGTACGGGTTAGGATTTGGGGACGTGTTAGGGTAAGGCTTCGGGTAAGGTGTAGGGTTAGGGTTAGGGTTAAGGGACGGGGACGGTTTAGGGGACAGGTCAGGGTACGACCACGTTTTAGGGTGAGCGTATGTGTTAGGGTACGAGTTAGATTTAGCGTACGGCTTAGCATTAGGGGACGGTTTAGGGTAAGGCTTCGGGTAAGGGTTAGGGTTAGGGTTAGGGTTAGGGGACGGGGACGGGGACGGTTTAGGGGACAGGTTAGTGTACGATAACGGTTTAGGGTGAGCGTACGTGTTAGGGTACGGGTTAGTGTTAGCGTACGTGTTAGGATTAGGGGACGGGTTAGGGTAAGGCTTCGGGTAAGGGTTAGGGTTAAGGTTATGGTTAGGATTAGGGTTAGGGGACTGGGATGGGGAAGGTTTACGGGACAGGTTAGGGTACGACAACGGTTTAGGGTGAGCGTATGTGTTATGGTACGGGTTAGTGTTAGCGTACGTGTTAGGATTAGGGAGCGGGTTAGGGTAAGACTTCGGGTAAGGGTTACGGTTCGGGTTAGGGTTAGGGTTAGGCAAGGGGGATGGTTTAGGAGACAGTTTACCATACGACAATGGTTTAGGGTGAGTGTACGTGTTAGGGTACGGGTGAGTGTTAGCGTACGGGTTAGCATTAGGAGGTCGGGTTAGGGTAAGGCTTCGGGTAAGGGTTAGGTTTAGGGATAGGGTTAGGATTAGGGTACCGGATGGGAAAGGTTTAGGGGACAGGTTAGGGTACGACAACGGTTTAGGGTGAGCGTACGTGTTAGGGTACGGGTTAGTGTTAGTGTACGTGTTAGGATTAGGGGACGGGTTAGGGTAAGGCTTCGGGTAAGGGTTAGGTTAAGGTTATGGTTAGGGTTAGGGTTAGGGGACTGGGATGGGGAAGGTTTAAGGGACAGGTTAGGGTACGACAACGGTTTAGGGTGAGCGTATGTGTTACGGTACGTGTTCGTGTTAGCGTACGTGTTAGGATTAGGGAGCGGGTTAGGGTAAGGCTTCGGGTAAGGGTTAGGGTTAGAGTTAGGGTTAGGGTTAGGCAACGGGGATGGTTTAGTGGACAGGTTAGGGTACGACAACGGTTTAGGGTGAGTGTACGTGTTAGGGTATTGGTGAGTGTTAGCGTACGGGTTAGGATTAGGGGACGTGTTAGTGTAAGGCTTCGCGTAAGGGTTAGGGTTAGGGTTAGGGTTAGGGTTAGGGGACGGGGATGGGGTCGGTTTAGTGGACAGGTTAGGTTACGACAACGGTTTAGGGTGAGCGTACATGTTAGGTTACGGGTTAGTGTTAGCGTACGGGTTAGGATTAGGGGACGCGTTAGGGTAAGGCTTCGGGTAAGTGTTACGGTTAGGGTTAGGGTTTGGGTTAGGGTTAGGGTTAGGGTTAGGGGACGGGGACGGTTTAGGGGACAGGATAGGGTACGGCAACGGTTTAGGGTGAGCGTACGTGTTAGGGTACGGTTTAGTGTTAGCGTACGGGTTTGGATTAGGGGACGGGTTAGTGTAAGGCTTCGGGTAATGGTTAGGGTTATGGTTATGGTTAGGGTTAGGGTTAGGGGACGGAGATGGTTTAGGGGACACGTAAGGGTAGGACAACAGTTTAGGGTGAGCGTACGTGTTAGGGTTAGTGTTAGCGTACGGGTTAGGATTAGGGGACGGGTTAGGGTAAGGCTTCGGGTAAGGGTTAGGGTTAGGGTTAGGGTTAGGTGATGGGGACGGTTTAGGGAACAGGTTCGGGTACGACAACAGTTTAGGGTGAGCGTATGAGTTAGGGTACGGGTTAGTGTTAGCGTACGGGTTAGGATTAGGGGACGGTTTACGGTAAGGCTTCGGGTAAGGGTTAGGGTTAGGGTGAGGGTTAGGGTTAGGGGACTGGGACGGTTTAGGGGACAGGTTAGGGTATGACAACGGTTTAGGGTGAGCATACGTGTTAGGGTACAGGTTAGTGTCAGCGTAGGGATTAGGATTAGGGGACGGGTTAGGGTAAGGCTTCAGGTAAGGGTTAGGGTTAGGGTTAGTGTTAGGGTTGGAGTTAGGGGATGGAGACTATTTGGGGGACAGGTTAGGGTACGACAGCGGTTTAGGGTGAGCATACGTGTTAGGGTACGGGTGAATTTTAGCGTACGGGTTAGGATTAGGGGACGGGTTAGTGTAAGGTTTCGGGTAAGGGTTATGGTTAGGGTTAGGCTTAGGGTTAGGGGACGGGGACGGTTTACGGGACAGGTTAGGGTACGACAATGGTTTAGGGTGAGCGTACGTGTTAGGGTACCGGTTAGTGTTAGTGTACGGGTTAGTATTAGGGGACGGGTTAGGGTAAGGATTCGGGTAAGGGTTAGGTTTAGGGTTAGGTTTAGGGTTAGGGGACGGTGATGGGGACGGTTTAGGGGACAGGTTAGGGTACGATAACGGTTTAGGGTGAGCGTAGATTTTGGGTACGCGTTAGTGTTACCGTACGGGTTAGTATTAGGCGACGGATTAGGGTAAGGCTTCGGGTAAGGGTTAGGGTTAGGGTTAGGGTTAGGGTTAGGGGACGGGGATGGTTTAGGAGACAGGTTAGGGTACGACAATGGTTTAGGGTGAGCGTACGTGTTAGGGTACGGGTTAGTGTTAGCTTACGGGTTAGGATTAGGGGACGGGTTAGGATAAGGCTTCGGGGAAGGGTTAGGATTAGGGTTAGGGTTAGGGTTAGTGGATGGGGACGGTTTCGGGGACAGGTTAGGGTATGACAACGGTTAAGGGTGAGCGTACATGTTAGGGTACGGGTTAGTGTTAGCGTACGGTTTAGGATTAGGGGACGGGTTAGGGTAAGGCTTCGGTTAAGTGTTAGGGTTAGGGTTAGGGTTAGGTTTAGGGTTAGGGGACGGGGACGGTTTAGGGGACAGGTTAGGGTACGACAAAGGTTTAGGGTGAGCGTACGTGTTAGGGTACGGTTAGTGTTAGCCTACGGTTTAGGATTAGGGGACGGGTTAGTGTCAGGCTTCGGGTAAGAGTTAGGGTTAGGGTTAGGGTTGGGGTTAGGGGATGGAGACGATTTAGGAGACAGGTTAGAGTATGACAACGGTTTAGGGTGAGCATACGTGTTAGGGTACGGGTGTGTGTTAGCGTACGGGTTAGGATTAGGGGACGGGTTAGGGTAAGGCTTCGGTTAAGGGTTAGGTTTAGGGTTAGGGTTAGGGGACGGGGACGGTTTAGGGGACAGGTTAGGGTACGACAATGGTTTAGGGTGAGCGTAGGTTTTAGGGTATGGGTTAGTGTTAGCGTACGGTTTAGGATTAGGGGACGGGTTAGGGTAAGGCTTCGGGTAAGGGTTAGGGTTAGGGTTAGGGTTAGGGTTAGGGGACGGGGACGGTTTAGGGGACAGGTTAGTGTACTACAAACTTTTAGGGTGAGCGTTCGTGTTAGGGTACGGGTTAGTGTTATCGTACCGGTTAGGCTTAGGGGACGGGTTAGGGTAAGGCTTCGGGTAAGGGTTAGGGTTAGGGTTAGGGTTAGGGTTAGGGATAGGTTTAGGGGACGGGGACAGTTTAGGGGACAGGTTAGGGTACGACCACGTTTTAGGGTGTGCGTACACGTTAGGGTACGGGTTAGTATTAGCGTACGGGTTAGGATTAGGGGACGGGTTAGGGTAAGGCTTCGGGTAAGGTTTAGGGTTAGGATTAGGGTTAGGGTTAGGGTTAGGGTACGGGGACGGTTTAGGGGACAGGTTAGGGTATGACAACGGTTTAGGGTGAGCGTACGTGTTAGGGTATGGGTGAGTGTTAGCGTACGGGTTAGGATTTGGGGATGGGTTAGGGTAAGGCTTCGGGTAAGGGTAAGTTTTAGGGTTAGGGTTAGGTTTAGGGGATCGGGACGGTTTAGGGACAGGTTAGGTTACGGCGACGGTTTAGGGTGAGCGTTCGTGTTAGGGTACGGGTTATTGTTAGCATACGGGTTAGGATTAGGGGACGGGTTTGGGTTAGGGTTAGGGTTAGGGTTAGGGTTAGGGTTAGGGTTAGGGGACAGGGAGGGTTTAGGGGACAGTTTATGGTACGACAACGGTTTAGGGTGATCATACCTGTCAGGGCACAGGTTAGTGTTAGCGTACGGGTTAGGATTAGGAGACGGGTTAGGGTAAGCGTTAGAGTTAGGGTTATGTTTAGGGTTAGGGTTACTGGACGGGGACGGTTTAGGGGACAGATTAGGGTACGACAAGGGATTAGTTTGAGCGTACGTGTTAGGGTACAGGTGAGTGTTAGCGTACGGGTTACGATTAGGAGACGGGTTCGGTTAAGGCTTGGGGTGAGGTTTAGGGTTAGGGTTAGGGTTAGGGTTAGGGCACGGGGACAGTTTTGGGTACAGATTAGGGTACAACAACGGTTTAGGTTGAGCGTAGGTGTTAGGGTACGGGTGAGTGATAGCGTACGGGTTAGGATTAGGGGACGGGTTAGGGTCAGGCTTCGGGTAAGGGTTAGAGTTAGGGTTAGGATTAGGGTTAGGGTTAGGGGACGGGGACGGTTTAGGGGACAGGTTAGGGTACGACAACGGTTTAGGGAGAGCGTACGTGTTAGGGCACAGTTTAGTGTTAGCCTACGGGTAAGGATTAGGGGACGGGTTAGTGTAAGGCTTTGCGTAAGGGTTAGGGTTAGGGTTAGGGGACGGGGACGGGGACGGTTTAGGGGACAGATTAGGGTACGACAACGGTTTAGGTTCAGCGTACGTGTTAGGGTACAGGTGAGTCTTAGCGTACGAGTTACGATTTGTGGACGGATTAGGGTACGGCTTCAGGTAAGGTTTAGTGTTAGGGTTAGGGTTAGGGGATGGGGACGGTTTAGGCGACAGATTAGGGTACGACAATGGTTTAGGATGAGCGTAGGTATTAAGATATGAGTCAGTGTTAGCATACGGGTTAGGATAAGGGAACGGGTTAGAGTCAGGCTTCGGGTAAGGGTTAGGGTTAGTGTTAGGGTTAGGGTTAGGGTTAGGTTTAGGGTTAGGCGACGGGGGCGGTTTAGGGGACAGGTTAGTGTACGACAACGGTTTAGGGTGAGCGTACGTTTTAAGGTACGTGTTAGTGTTAGCGTACAGGTTAGGATTAGGGGACGGGTTAGGGTAAGGCTTCGGGTAAGGGTTAGGATTAGGGCTAGTGTTAGGGTTACAGTTAGGGGACGGGGACGGTTTAGGGGACAGGTTTGGGTACGACAACGGTTTAGGGTGAGCGAACGTGTTAGGGTACTGGTTAGTGTTAGCGTACAGGTTAGGATTAGGGGACGGGTTAGGGTAAGGTTTCGGATAAGGGTTAGGGTTACGGTTAGGGGACGGGGACGGTTTAGGGGACACTTTAGGGTACGACAACGGTTTAGGGTGATCATACGTGTCAGGGCACAGGTTAGTGTTAGCGTACGGGTTAGGATTAGGGGACGGGTTAGGGTAAGGCTTAGGGTAAGCGTTAGAGTTAGGGTTAGGTTTAGGGTTAGGGTTACAGGACGGGGACGGTTTAGGGGACAGATTAGGGTACGACAAGGGATTAGGTTGAGCGTACGTGTTAGGGTACAGGTGAGTGTTAGCGTACGGGTTACGATTAGGAGACTGGTTCGGTTAAGGCTTCGGGTGAGGTTTAGGGTTAGGGTTAGGGTTAGGGTTAGGGCACGGGGACAGTTTTCGGTACAGATTAGGGTACAACAATGGTTTAGGTTGAGTGTAGGTGTTAGGGTACGGGTGAGTGATAGCGTACGGGTTAGGATTAGGGGACGGGTTAGGGTCAGGCTTTGTGTAAGGGTTAGAGTTAGGGTTAGGATTAGGGTTAGGGTTAGGGGACGGAGACGGTTTAGGGGACAGGTTAGGGTACGACAACGGTTTAGGTTGAGCGTACGTGTTAGCGCATGGGTTAGTGTTAGCGTACGGGCTAGGATTAGGGGACGGTTTAGGGTAAGGCTTTGGGTAAGGGTTAGGGTTAGGGTTAGGGTTAGGGTTAGGGTTAGGGGACGGGGATGGTTTAGGGGACAGATTAGGGTACGACAATGGTTTAGGTTGAGCGTACGTGTTCGGGTACAGGTGAGTCTTAGCGTACGATTTACGATTAGGGGACGGATTAGGGTTAGGCTTCGGGTAAGGTTTAGGGTTACGGTTAGGGATAGGGGACGGGGACGGTTTAGGGGACAGATTAGGGTACGACAATGGTTTAGGATGAGCATAGGTATTAGGGTATGGGTCACTGTTAGCAAAAGGGTTAGGATTAGGGGACGGGTTAGAGTCAGGCTTCGGGTAAGCGTTAGGGTTAGTGTTAGAGTTAGGGTTAGGGTTAGTGGACGGGGACGGTTTAGGCGACAGGTTACGGTACGACAACAGTTTAGGGTGAGCGAACGTGTTAGGGCACAAGTTAGTGTTAGCGTACGGTTAGGATTAAGGGACGGGTTAGGGTAAGGCTTCGGGTAAGGTTTAGGGTTAGGGTTAGGGTTAGGGGACGGGGACGGTTTAGGGGACAAGTTAGGGTACGACAACGGTTTTGTGTGAGCGTACGTGTTAGGGTTCGGTTTAGTGTTAGCGTACGTGTTACGATTAGGGGACGGGTTAAGTTAAGGCTTCGGGTAAGTGTTAGGGTTAGGGTTAGGGTTAGTGATAGGGGACGGGGACGGTTTAGGGGACAGGTTAGTGTACGACAACGGTTTAGGGTGAGCGTACGTGTGAGGGCACAGTTTAGTGATAGCCTACGGGTAAGGATTAGGGGACGGGTTAGGGTAAGGCTTTGCGTAAGGGTTAGGGTTAGGGTTAGGGTTAGGGGACAGGGTCGGTTTTGGGGACAGATTAGGGTACGACAACGGTTTAGGTTCAGCGTACGTGTTAGGGTACAGGTGAGTCTTAGCATACGAGTTACGATTTGTGGACGGATTAGGGTAAGGCTTCAGGTAAGGTTTAGGGTTAGGGTTAGGGTTAGTCGATGGGGACGGTTTAGGGGACAGATTAGGGTACGACAATGGTTTAGGATGAGCGTAGGTATTAGGGTATGAGTCAGTGTTAGCGTACGGGTTAGGATTAGGGGACGGGTTAGAGTCAGGCTTCGGGTAAGGTTTAGGGTTACTGTTAGGGTTAGGGTTAGTGGACGGGGACGGTTAGGGTTAGGGTTAGGGGACGGGGACGGTGTAGGGGACAGGTTAGGGTACGACAACAGTTTAGGGTGAGCGTACGTGTTAGGGCACGGGTTAGTGTTAGCGTACAGGTTAGGAGTAGGGGACGGGTTAGGGTAAGGCTTAGGGTAAGCGTTAGAGTTAGGGTTAGGGTTAGGGTTAGGGTTAGGGCACGGGGACAGTTTAGGGGACAGATTAGGGTATGACAACGGTTTAGGTTGAGCGTAGGTGTTAGGGTATGGGTGAGTGTTAGCGTACGGGTTAGGATTAGGGGACGGGTTAGGGTCAGGCTTCGGGTAAGGGTTAGGGTTAGGGTTAGGATTAGGGTTAGGGTTAGGCGACGGGGATGGTTTAGGGGACAGGTTAGGGTACGACAAGGGTTTAGGTTGAGCGTACGTGTTACCGCATGGGTTAGTGTTAGCGTTGGGGCTGGGATTAGGGGACGGGTTACGGTAAGGCTTCGGGTAAGCGTTAGGGTAAGGGTTAGGGTTAGGGGACGGGGACGGTTTAGGGGACAGATTAGGGTACGACAATGGTTTAGGATGAGCATAGGTATTAGGATATGGGTCAGTGTTAGTGTACGGGTTAGGACTGGGGACGGGTTAGGTTAAGGCTTCGGGTAAGGGTTAGGGTTAGGGTTAGGGTTAGCGTTAGGGGACGGGGGCGGTTTAGGGGAAAGTTTAGTGTATGACAACGGTTTAGGGTGAGCATACGTTTTAACGTACGTGTTTGTGTTATCGTACAGGTTAGGACTAGGGGAGTGGTTAGGGTAAGGCTTCGGATAAGGGTTAGGTTTAGGGTTAGGGTTAGGGTTAGGGTTACGGTTAGAGGACGGGGACGGTTTAGGGGACAGGTTAGGGTACGACAACGGTTAAGGGTGAGCGAACGTTTTAGGGTACTGGTTAGTGTTAGCGAACGGGTTAGGATTAGGGGACGGGTTAGGGTAAGGCTTCGGGTAAGGGTTAGGGTTAGAGTTAGGGGACGGGGACGGTTTAGGGGACACTTTAGGGTACGACAACGGTTTAGGGTGAGCATAAGTGTTACGGCACGGGTTAGTGTTAGCGTACAGGTTAGGATTAGGGGACGGTTTAGGGTAAGGCTTAGGGTAAGGGTTAGAGTTAGGGTTAGGGTTAGAGTTAGGGTTACGGGATGTGGACGGTTTAGGGGACAGGTTAGGGTACGACAAATATTTAGGGTGAGCGTACGTGTTAAGGTACGGGTTAGTGTTAGCGTACGGGTTAGGATTAGGGGACGGGTTAGGGTAAGGCTTCGGATAAGGGTTAGGGTTACGGTTAGGGTTAGGGTTAGGGTTACGGTTAGAGGACGGGGACGGTTTAGGGGACAGGTTAGGGTACGACAACGGTTAAGGGTGAGCGAATGTGTTAGGGTACTGGTTAGTGTTAGCGAACGGGTTAGGATTAGGGGACGGGTTAGGGTAAGGCTTCGGGTAAGGGTTAGGGTTAGAGTTAGGGGACGGGGACGGTTTAGGGGACACTTTAGGGTACGACAACGGTTTAGGGTGAGCTTAAGTGTTACGGCACAGGTTAGTGTTAGCGTACAGGTTAGGATTAGGGGACGGTTTAGGGTAAGGCTTAGGGTAAGGGTTAGAGTTAGGGTTAGGGTTAGAGTTAGGGTTACGGGATGGGGACGGTTTAGGGGACAGGTTAGGGTACGACAAATATTTAGGGTGAGCGTACGTGTTAAGGTACGGGTTAGTGTTAGCGTACGGGTTAGGATTAGGGGACGGGTTAGGGTTAAGGTTAGGGTTAAGGTTAGGTGACGCGGAAGGTTTAGGGGACAGGTTAGCGTACGACAACTGTTTAGGGAGAGCGTACGTGTTAGGGCACAGTTTAGTGTTAGTGTATGGGTTAGGATTAGGGGACGAGTTAGGTTAAGGCTTTGGGTAAGTTTTAGGGTTAGGGTTAGGGTTAGGGTTAGGGGATGGTGACGGTTTAGGGGACAGATTAGGGTACGACAACGGTTTAGACTGAGCGTACGTGTTAGGGTAAAGGTGAGTCTTAGCGTACGGGTTAGGATTAGGGGACGGGTTAGGGTAAGGCTTCGGGTAAGGTTTAGGGTTAGGGTTAGGGATAGGGGATGGTGACGGTTTAGGGGACAGATTAGGGTACCACAATGATTTAGGGTGAGCGTACGTGTTAGGGTACTGGTTAGTGTTAGCGTACGGGTTAGGATTAGGGGACGGGTTAGGGTAAGGCTTCGGGAAAGTGTTAGGGTTAGGGCTAGGGGATGGTGACGGTTTAGGGGACAGATTAGGGTACGACAACGGTTTAGGGTGAGCGTACGTATGAGTGTACGGGTTAGTGTTAGCGTACGGGTTAGGATTAGGGGACGGGTTAGGGTAAGGCTTCGGGTAAGGGTTAGGGTTAGGGTTAGGGGACGGGGACGGTTTAGGGGACAGGTTAGGGTACGACGACGGTTTAGGGTGAGCGTACGTGTTAGTGTACGGGTTAGTGTTAGCGTACGTGTTAGGATTAGGGGACGGGTTAGTGTAAGGCTTCGGGTAAGAGTTACGGTTAGGGTTAGGGTTAGGGTTAGGGTTAGGGGACGGGGACGATTTAGGGAACAGGTTAGGGTACGACAATGGTTTAGGGTGATCGTACGTGTTAGGGTACGGGTTAGTGTTAGCATACGGGTTAGGATTAGGGGACGGGTTAGTGTAAGGCTTGGGGTAAGGGTTAGGGTTAGGGTTAGGTTTAGGGTTAGGGTTAGGGGACGGGGACAGTTTAGGGGACAGGTTAGGGTACGACAACGGTTTAGGGTGAGCGTACGTGTTAGGGTATGTGTTAGTGTTAGCGTACGGCTTAGGATTTGGGGACGGTTTAGGGTAAGGCTTCGGGTAAGGGTTTGGGTTAGGGTTAGGGTTAGGGTTAGGGTTAGGATTAGGGGACATGTACGGTTTAGGGGACAGGTTACGGTACGACAACGGTTTAGGGTGAGCGTACGTTTTAGGCTACGGGTGAGTGTTAGCGTACGGGTTAGGATTTGGGGACGGGTTAGTGTAAGGCTTCGGGTAAGGGTAAGGGTTAGGGTTAGGATTAGGGTTAGGGTTATGGTTAGGGGATGGGGACGGTTTACGGGACAGGTTAGGGTACGGCAACGGTTTAGGGTGAGCGTTTGTGTTAGGGTACGGGTTAGTGTTAGCGTACGGGTTAGGATTAGGGGACGGGTTAGTGTAAGGCTTCGGGTAAGGGCAAGGGTTAGGGTTAGGATTAGGGTTAGGGTTAGGTGACGGAAATGGGGACGGTTTAGGGGAGAGGTTAGGGTACGACAACGGTTTAGGGTGAGCGTACGTGTTAGGGTACGGTTTAGTGTTAGCGTACGGGTTAGGACTAGGGGACGGGTTAGTTTAAGGCTTAGGGTTAGGGTTAGGGTTAGGGTTAGGGTTAGGGTTAGGGTTAGGGGACCGGGACGGTTTAGGGGACAGGTTAGTGTACTACAAGGGTTTAGGGTGAGCGTACGTGTTAGGGTACGGGTGAGTGTTAGCGTACGTGTTAGGATTAGGGGACGGGTTAGGGTAAGGCTTCGGGTAAGGGTTAGGGTTAGGGTTAGTGTTAGGGGACGGGGACGGTTTAGGGGAAAGGTTAGGGTACGACAACGATTTAGGTTGAGCTTACGTGTTAGGGTACGGGTTAGTGTTAGCGTACGGATTAGGATTAAGGGACGGGTTATCGTAAGGCTTCGGGTAAGGTTTAGGGTTAGGGTTAGGGTTAGGGTTAGGGGACGGTTTAGGGGACAGGTTAGGGTACGACAACGGTTTAGGGTGAGTGTACTAGTTAGGGCACAGGTTAGTGTTAGCGTACGGGATAGGATTAGGGGACGGGTTAGTGTAAGGCTTCGGTTAAGGGTAAGGGTTAGGGTTAGGGTTAGTGGACGGGGACTGTTTAGGGGACAAGTTAGGGTACAACAACGTTTTAGGGTGAGCGTACGTGTTAGGGCACCTGTTAGTGTTAGCGTACGGGTTAGGATTAGGGGACGGGTTAGGGTAAGGCTTCGGGTAAGTGTTACGGTTAGGGTTAGGGTTAGGGTTAAGGTTAGGGGACAGGGACGTTTTAGGGGACAAGTTAGGGTACGACAACGGTTTAGGGTGAGCTTACGTGTTAGGGTACGTGTTAGTGTTAGCGTACTAGTTAGGATTATGGGACGGGTTAGCGTAAGGCTTTGGGTAAGAGTTACGGTTAGTGTTAGGGTTAGGGTTAGGTTTAGGGGACGGGGACGGTTTAGTGGACAGGTTAGTGTACAGCGACGGTTTAGGGTGAGCGTACGTGTTAGGGTATGGGTTAGTGTTAGCGTATGGGTTAGGATTATGGGACGGGTTAAGGTAAGGCTTTGGGTAAGGCTTAGGGTTAGGGTTAGGGTTGGGTTAGTGGACGGGGACGGTTTAGGGGACAGGTTAGGTAACGACAACATTTAAGGGTGAGAGTACGTGTTAAGGTGTGGGTGAGTGTTAGCGTGTGGGTTAGGATTAGGGGACGGGTTAGGGTAAGGCTTCGGGTAAGGGTTAGGTTTAGGGGATGGGGATGGTTTAGGGGAGAGGTTCGGGTACGACAACGGTTTATTGTGAGCGGACGTGTTAGGGTACGGGTTAGTGTTAGCGTACGTGTTAGGATACGGGGACGGGTTAGGGTAAGGCTTCGGGTAAGTGTTAGGGTCAGGGTTAGGGTTAGGGTTAGGGGACGGGGTCAGTTTAGGGGACAGGTTAGGGTACGACAACAGTTTAGGGTGAGCGTACGTGTTAGGGTATGGGTTAGTGTTAGCGTACGGGTTAGGATTAGGGGAAGCGTTAAGTTAAGGCTTCGGGTAAGGGTTAGGGTTAGGTTTAAGGTTAGGGTTCGGGTTAGGGGACGGGGACCGGGACGGTTAAGGGGACAGGTTAGTGTACGACAACATTTTACGGTGAGCGTACATTTTAGGGTATGGGTGAGTGTTAGCGTACGGGTTAGGATTTGGGGACGGGTTAGTGTAAGGCTTCGGGTAAGGGTTAGGGTTAGGGTTAGCGTTAGGGTTAGGGGACGAGGACGGTGTAGGGGACACGTTAGGGTACGACAACGGTTTAGGGTGAGCGTACATGTTAGAGTACGGGTGAGTGTTATCGTACGGGTTAGGATTTGGGGACGGATTAGGGTAAGGCTTCGGGTAAGTGTTAGGTTTAGGGTTAGTGTTAGGGTTAGGGGACGGGTATGGTTTAGGGGACAGGTTAGGTTACGACAACGGTTTAGGGTGAGCGTACGT
The DNA here is from genome assembly GCF_963924675.1 of Phocoena phocoena. Lineage (NCBI taxonomy): Eukaryota > Metazoa > Chordata > Mammalia > Artiodactyla > Phocoenidae > Phocoena > Phocoena phocoena. The sequence goes on from NC_089220.1 coordinate 150,305,102, forward strand.
GTTAGGGTATGGCTTAGTGTTAGCGTACGGTTTAGGATTAGGGGACGGGTTAGTTTAAGGCTTCGGGTAAGGTTTAGGGTTAGGGTTAGGGGACCGGGACGGTTTAGGGGACAGGTTAGGGTACTACAAGGGTTTAGGGTGAGCGTACGTGTTAGGGTACGGGTTAGTGTTAGCGTACGGATTAGGATTAGGGGACGGGTTAGTGTAAGGCCTCGGGTAAGTTTTAGGGTTAGGGTTAAGGTTAGGGTTAGGGGACGGGGACGGTTTAGGGGACAAGTTAGGGTACGACAACGGTTTAGGTTGAGCGTACGTGTTAGGGTATGGGTTAGTGTTAGCGTACGGGTTAGGTTTAGGGGACGGCCTAGGGTAAGGCTTCGGGTAAGGGTTAGGTTTAGGTTTTGGGTTAGGGGACGGGGACGGGGACCGTTTAGTGGACAGGTTAGGATACGACAAGGGTTTAGGAAGAGCGTACGTGTTAGGGTACGTGTTAGGGTTAGCATACGGGTTAGGAATAAGGGACGGGTTAAGGTAAGGCTTCGGGTAAGGGTTAGGGTTAGGGTTAGTGTTAGGGGACGGGGACGGTTTAGGGGAAAGGTTAGGGTACAACAACGATTTAGGTTGAGCGTACGTGTTAGGGTACGGGTTAGTGTTAGCGTACGGATTAGGATTAAGGGACGGGTTATCGTAAGGCTTCGGGTAAGGTTTAGGGTTAGGTTTAGGGTTAGGGTTAGGGGACGGTTTAGGGGACAGGTTAGGGTACGACAACGGTTTAGGGTGAGTGTACTTGTTAGGGCACAGGTTAGTGTTAGCGTACGGGATAGGATTAGGGGACAGGTTAGGGTAAGGCTTCGGTTAAGGGTAAGGGTTAGGGTTAGGGTTAGTGGACGGGGACTGTTTAGGGGACAAGTTAGGGTACGACAACGTTTTAGGGTGAGCGTACGTGTTAGGGCACCTGTTAGTGTTAGCGTACGGGTTAGGATTATGGGACGGGTTAGGGTAAGGCTTCGGGTAAGGGTTACGGTTAGGGTTAGGTTTAGGGTTAAGGTTAGGGGACAGGGACGTTTTAGGGGACAAGTTACGGTACGACAACGGTTTAGGGTGAGCTTACGTGTTAGGGTACGGGTTAGTGTTAGCGTACTGGTTAGGATTATGGGACGGGTTAGCGTAAGGCTTCGGGTAAGAGTTACGGTTAGTGTTAGGGTTAGGGTTAGGGTTAGGGGACGGGGACGGTTTAGTGGACAGGTTAGGGTACAGCGACGGTTTAGGGTGAGCGTACGTGTTAGGGTATGGGTTAGTGTTAGCGTATGGGTTAGGGTTATGGGACGGGTTAAGGTAAGGCTTCGGGTAAGGCTTAGGGTTAGGGTTAGGGTTGGGTTAGTGGACGGGGACAGTTTAGGGGACAGGTTAGGTAACGACAACATTTAAGGGTGAGCGTACGTGTTAAGGTGTGGGTGAGTGTTAGCGTGTGGGTTAGGATTAGGGGACGGGTTAGGGTAAGGCTTCGGGTAAGGGTTAGGTTTAGGGGACGGGGATGGTTTAGGGGACAGGTTAGGTTACGACAACGGTTTAGGGTGAGCGTACGTGTTAGGGTATGGTTTAGTGTTAGCGTACGGTTTAGGATTAGGGGACGGGTTAGTTTAAGGCTTCGGGTAAGGTTTAGAGTTAGGGTTAGGGGACCGGGACGGTTTAGGGGACAGGTTAGGGTACTACAAGGGTTTAGGGTGAGCGTATGTGTTAGGGTACGGGTTAGTGTTAGCGTACGGATTAGGATTAGGGGACGGGTTAGTGTAAGGCCTCGGGTAAGGTTTAGGGTTAGGGTTAAGGTTAGGGGTAGGGGACGGGGACGGTTTAGGGGACAAGTTAGGGTACGACAATGGTTTAGGTTGAGCTTACGTGTTAGGGTATGGGTTAGTGTTAGCGTACGGGTTAGGTTTAGGGGACGGCCTAGGGTAAGGCTTCGGGTAAGGGTTTGGTTTAGGTTTTGGGTTAGGGGACGGGGACGGGGACCGTTTAGTGGACAGGTTAGGGTACGACAAGGGTTTAGGGTGAGCGTACGTGTTAGGGTATGGGTGAGTGTTAGCGTACGTGTTAGGATTAGGGGACGGGTTAGGGTAAGGCTTCGGGTAAGGGTTAGGGTTAGGGATAGGGTTAGGTTTAGGGGACGGGGACGGTTTAGGGGACAGTTTAGTGTTTGACGTTTTAGGGTGAGCATACGTGTTAGGGTATGGGTGAGAGTTAGCGTACGCGTTAGGATTAGGGGACGGGTTAGGTTAAGGCTTCGGGTAAGGGTTAGGGTTAGGGTTAGGTTTAGGGGATGTGGACGGTTTAAGGGACAGGTTATGGTACGGTAACGGTTTAGGGTGAGCGTTCGTGTTAGGGTACGGGTTAGTGTTAGCGGACGGGTTAGTATTAGGGGACGGTTTAGGGTAAGGCTTCGGGTAAGTGTTAGGGTTAGGGTTAGGTTTAGTGTTAGGGTTAGGGTTAGGGGATGGAGAAGGGTTAGGGGACAGGTTAGGGTATGACAACGGTTTAGGTTGAGCGTACGTGTTAGAGTATGGGTTAGTGTTAGCCAACGGGTTAGGATTAGGTGACGGGTTAGTGTAAGGCTTCGGGTAAAGGTTAAGGTTAGGGATAGTGCTAGGGTTAGGGGACGGGGACGGTTTAGGGGACAGGTAGGGTACGACAACGGTTTAGGGTGAGCGTACGTTGTAGGGTACGGGTTAGTGTTAGCGTACGGGTTAAGATTAGGCGACGGGTTAGGGTAATGCTTCGGGTATGGGTTAGGTATAGGGTTAGGGTTAGGGTTAGGGTTAGGGGACGGGGACGGTTTAGGGGACAGGTTAGTGTACGACAACAGTTTAGGGTGAGCGTACGTGTTAGGGTATGGGTGAGTGTTAGCGTACGGGTTAGGATTAGGGGACGTGTTAGGGTAAGGCTTCGGGTAAGGGTTAGGGTTAGGGTTAAGTTTAGGGTTAAGGTAGGGTACGGGAACGGTTTAGGGGACAGGTGAGTGTACAGCAATGGTTAAGTATGAGCGTACGTGTTAGGGTACGGGATAGTGTTAGCGTACGGGTTAGGTTTAGGGGACGGTTTAGGGTAAGGCTTCGGGTAAGGGTTAGAGTTAGG